>NC_056581.1:17606137-17906137 GCF_018340385.1 Cyprinus carpio | reverse complement strand
GCATCTCAAGTCAGCAGATGTTTATGAAACGGCCACTATCTTGAATCTCTTGAAAATAGCGCTATTGTGAATAAATGTTAAAATACAGAGAGTAAATGTTGTGGCATAAGAGAAATCTCCTGAGGTCCCACTAAGTTAATGTGTGTGAAGTCTCGGGAACTTCTCTAACGTAAAGGCCTTTGAAATCTGAAACTTTTAACATGGCCCCTATGACTAAACTATATGACTAAACTGGCCTGACTAAAGCACCCTGATGTGACAGAAATATTGATGTCAGAGAGGAGGAGGGTAACAGGAGATCTGTGACAGCAGCTGAGAGAGAATTCACACCCTCCCCAAACCCATCTGAACTGAAGATCTGTGACTGCTCATCTGTCTGCTGCTTTCCCAGCCAACCAAAATATGTTCTGAGAACGTTTTGCTAACGATCCCAGTAAGTTATAAAAACACTGTTCTCTAAATGTTCAAACGGTCCATTTTTTAAAATGTTTTAAAAACTTTTTTTTCTTTGTTATGCCGAACATTAATGTTCCATTTTGTCCTTTTGCAAGCATTTGTGAATTTTTGTTCCATTTTGTCCTTTTGCAAGCATTGTTGAAATGTTACATTTACAACCAACTAAATGGTTGAGAAAAACACTCCATGAACAATTTGTAAATAATGTCATCATGCTAATGTTTTGAGAATGTTATCAATGACCAGAAAACATTAAAGGTGCTGTATGGTTCTTTTTTTATTTTACACAAAGGCTTAAAAATGCCATAATAAACACCATGACAGATATTTAGTAAACATGCAAAGTTCACATACTTATTTCTCAGAAAAACAATGCTACAGTTATTCTACTTTGAAATGTGCGTTCTGTGTCAGAATGTCTGTTTTTGTTTTTGTATGTGTGATTCTGCCCACTGCTAATACACCCTGGGTTGCCAGTTGGTGGAAAAAACACTGCAGCCATAGAAGCCAGCAAATGAACTGAGTCAGAGATCGCAGGATTCTGCCCACTGCTAATACACCCTGGGTTGCCAGTTGGTGCAAAATGACCAGAGGAATATTAAAATGCATGTAAATCAACTCATCAACTTACAGTGAAAGGCTTATCCTCCTTAATCTGGCAACCCGTGTGAGCATCAGGTCTGGAAGAATTGTAAGTATGTTTGTTCATAGATGAAATTGTATTGGATTTGTGTTCACGTTGGAACTACAGGGGGTTTGTGAGATTGTTATACTGTTGTTTGTGAGATTGTGAAATACTAATGCTAATAGCAATTGTAATTGCATAAACATTAATCATTTTTAATTGTGCATTTATTTGAAGCATTGTAACCTGATGCTCAGTTTCAACCCCATTTGTTCTGACCTTTGCATTTAGTCAATTATTACTGCTCAGATTGCACAATTTAAATCAGACCTTTTCTGTTTTATTAATAGGTTTCTTAATTCATTAAGTTTTCAATATTTACTGTGTACACTTACTGCTTTCTTATAGCCTTATTATCCACAACACTTTTCAGTTGGAGGTCAAAGCATTATTGTAGTATCTTTTACTACATTACTACATTATTGTAGATATGTTACTCTAACCTTAACCCTGTACAGCCAAACATATAATACATACTTTTTTTTTTTAATGGAATATAGTCTATTGAAACTTTAGACTAATAAGAAATTAAAAAATTACATATGTGTTGAATATCCTGTTTGTTACATCAGGCTTTTATGGCTCATTTATGATATAGTGATAATATGAAGGTCAGACTCGAGAAGGGAAAATAACCTAAATTTGAGGCCTAAACTGAGCGAAAAATATGCAGTTTGCAGCAGAAGCTGATATTTATTTGGCCAAAAAGTATGAAATTCTGATATCTTGTCATGTAAAAAAAAAAAAAAAAAGAGAGAGAGATCTTTATAACAGTATAACAGATATAAAATGCATAAATATCAGTCATTACTCTATATCTCCCAATAATGAAAGATGATTTTTAAATGCTTAGATTTGTGATCAGAACATATAATGCAATCCAGTGCAATGATGATTGAGAGATGAACAAATAAACCGTCCTCAAAAGCCTGATAGATCATATCTGATACTCACAATTGATTTTTCTAAAAAAATTATGTGTGGATAATCGAGTAAAGTTGCTTCAGTCCAGTAGGTGTTCAGTTTGAAATATTATAAACAATATAAAAGTTATTCTTACGTTTACTTTATAAAGATTGCATATCAGATATGATGTATGCTTTATAGGGTTAACTAGCTATAAACATTGACACTTCAAACCATGCTCCGCTGTGACAGACAATGAGATAATGAACTACGTCTGCTACAGTGCCCCTTTTGGCAGCACTGAGAATACATTATGATTTGTGCCTGCAGTTGGATGAAGTATGTATCAAGACATGGGGCATGATTACTGTCATAACTACACTAGACATACGGGATCCATTTTAAGAATCGTCTAATTTATTCTGCACTCTCAACAGTGAATCATTTATTTCTGTCTAACATTAGTATTCAAATGCATTCAGAGCTGTTGGGTGACAATGCAAGATCATTCTTCATGCTTTATTCTGTTTTCAATCAATAATTATTCTTAAACAGCTTTCTGTATCTGTTGAATGTAATGATGTGTTAAAAACTTGATATGAAATCGCTCTGTAATGTACAGCACAGTTCATGAGGTCATGTGTGTTTTTTTTGTGTAGAAGTGCATTATAGATAAGTCATGATAGATAAGATATGCACTGGATGTATTTTTTCATATCTATTTTTATAATTTCAAATCTCAAATTTATTGATGGAGCACCTATTACACAGAACGTTAATAATATTGTAGTGGATTTAATTTTTTATGTGGTTAATATTCATTTATTCATTCATTCATTCTTTTATTCATTCATTCATTCTTTCAAAACATGCTGTATTCAAATTTAGATTTCCTGTTTTATTCCCCAGATAGTTTAATATTCACAAATATTATAAATTAAAATAAAATAATTCACAAATCCACTGTAAAAAATACAAATAAAAAATAAATAAATTTATCAATATTTATTTGCTACATGCTGTGTTTATAATTAAAATTAGAATTCCTGTTAAGACAGAACATTACATATTCACAAATCCACTGTAAAAATCAAAACACATTTTTAAAAGGTCAGAATTTTTAATAAAATCCATACTACTGTCAGTTTGTTGATACATGCTCTATTTAAAAAAATGGATCTCCTGTAATTTTTTTTAAAACATTTAATAGTCACATATCCACTGTAAAAATAAATAGATAAATAAATAAAATGCATACTACTGTCAATTTATTTGATACATACTGTATTTAAATTTTTGATTTCCTGTCTAAAATATTTAATATTTACAAATCCAATGTAAAATAATAATAATAAAACAAACAATAAATAAATAAATAAATAAAATCCATACTACTGTCATTTTATTGATATTTATTTGATGTATGCTGTATTCAGATTTTTATATTTACAAATCTGTAAAATTTTAATTTTCAAAAATAAAATAAAATAAAATAATAAAATTTACAGATATTTGTTTGACATGCTGTATTCTAATTTGGATTTTTTTTTAAGTTTAATATTCACAAATCTGTAAAAATATAATAATAATAGTAAAAATAAATCCATTCTACTGTCAGTTTATAGATAATGTGTAATGATGTAAACAGGCCCAACTGACCTAAACTGACTCTACAGTGGGCACAAGCAGTGGTTTCAGTTGAACCTGACCTCATCTGAAAGCGACCCCAGGGCTTTTCCCACAATGTCAGCGAGACCTGAGCATTTGGTCCTGGAAATATAGAATGCATCCCTTGTAAAAACATACGCAAACAGGAGAAGCTGGGCAGTTCTGTCTGGGTTTCAGGCCCGACCCTACGATGTGCGGCTGGTGTTTTTATGCCATCTTATCTGCAGTGACCGAGAGCGAGATATGACCTCTCTTTGTTGTGCTCTGAGAGCAAAGCCACACGGCAGATGTTTGCAGATATCACAGTGAGATTGTGAGCACAGCCTTGAGGGTTACATGGTGTTGCTTTCAGCTGTGAATTTAAATGAAAATGCTTTGAATGTGGCGATATGTCCCTCACCTGCCTCAGACTCTCTCTTTCTGCTGTTTTTGCAATATTTAGTAAACAGTCCACAATGTGTGCATTTTCTGTATGCATGAAATATCTGCTATAACATGCTTTGTTTGCAGAAATTATGCAGCACACTGCATGCAAAATAGCATCCCATGACTGAATTTCCAGTGTTATGAACTGAAAGTGATATCACCTCCCTTTCACTCTTTATATATGTATATTTCTATTTAGCTTTATTTATTTTTATTTCAGTTTTAGGATTTATTTTATTCCTTCGGTAAAGGCAAAGTAGGTGATTTGAAAAAAAAAAAAAAAAATGTTATGCTGGTTGAAAGTCTCTTCACATCCTGCTAGCAATCACTAAGTTAAGTGCTCTAAATGTATTTATATGTATTTATATTGTCTGCGAAAGGCATAGGCCCATAAAATGTTCGTCCAATCATATCCCTCGGTCCGAGGACTACGATATGCTGTCCTACCGTCCCGTCAATGTAAGTATTTGCATAACACTGCGCACCCTGTTTGCACAGTTCCGTTATGCTATTGCAGAGGGAGTGAAAATGGAAGGTGTTATTATTGTAATATTATGTGCTTTGCACTGTAATGTTTTCTCACCGGAGAATAAGACATAAAGTAATCTGACATCATTACATTCAGTCCTCCACTAATGCCGTCTTTCAATGTGTCGCTGGTTAGCCTGTGGTCTGCCTGTCATGTGATTTGGAGGAGGCGTGGCTTTGGAGAGTGATTATGCAGGGAGGGAGGGATCTTGTGAATGTCTCATCATTTAAAGATCTAGCAAAATTCCTTTCTTTTTAGTTCTTGAGTTATGCAACAAGAGAAACCTTCATTTGTATTTTGTGTTGTTCTCATGCAGGTTTAAAGAAAAATTAAGATTAAATTAAATTAAATTTATGCATTTAGCAGACGCTTTTATCCAAAGCGACTTAGTGCATTCAGGCTATCACTTTTTTACCTATCATGGTGTCCCGGGGAATTGAACCCCCCAACCTTGCGCTTCGTAAACGCAATTGCCACCTAACCACCATGAGTGTGTTTTTTTTTTTTTTTTTTTTTTTTGCTTCCCTGGATAATTGGATCAACTGTACTGAACCCCTCTCTCACAGCTCATTACAGAGGTCCAAACATGATGTTATCTGTGGAGTAAAGAAGAGATCAACATATAGGGATCTATAGGCCTAATGTTAAAAAAACAAAGTAAATATTGCCATTTCAAACCATAAAGGAATAATTCACCAAAAAATGATAATCATCTGAAAATGTACTCACCATGAGGCCATCCAAGATATAGATGAGTTTGTTTGTTTGTTCATCAGAACAGATTTGGAGAAATGTAGTATTCCATCACTTGCTCACCAATGGATCCTCTGCAGTGAATGGGTGCCGTCAGAATAAACAACTGATAAAAACATCACAATAATCTACAAGTAATCCACACCTCTCCACTCCACCAGTTAAAGTGAAGCCAAAAGCTGTGTGTTTGTACAAAACAAATCCATCATCTATTCCCATGAAGAAACAAACTCATTTACATCTTGGAAGTCCTGAGGGTGAGTACATTTTCAGCAAAACTTTTTTTTTTTTGGGTGAATTATTCCATTAAAGGACTAGAAACCATATATATATTATATATATCTATAAATATATATATATCTTAATATATAATAATATATATATATATATAATATATAAGTGTGTGTTCTTGAAAAAAGTTCTTGAAAAAAGTTATACATAATATTATATATAACTTTTTTCAAGAACTTTAGGTCTTTTGTAATAAGAAGGAGGTTTCTTTGCTCAACTTATTGTGCTATGAATAACTTTTGAGGCTGAAGTTTCTGCTGCTCTCATTCTGTGCTCTTATCTGTTCTGGTGTTTGATGCTGGTAAGCAATTTGCTGAGAATTTTCAAGGCCTCTCTTGATGTTCCTCCCGCCCGATGGAAATGGCCTTATGATTAGATTTTGCTGCACTCTGTGTTTGGAAATCACAGACGCAGTCAGAGAGTTTGAGACTTGATAAGCTCACGGGCCTCTGATGCTTTAATCAAACTCTTTACTGAGTTTAATTTCAGATAAGATACCATGTGCTCAAGTGTCCCTTATCATGAATGGAAGCCAGGAAAAAATAAATCAAGGTAATTTGGGGGTTATTGTATTCATGTGTCTGCATGCAGGACAACATTTGCATTCATATTGCTGTTCTTTACTGGAAATACTGGTCATGATTTTCACATTACGCTGCATTTTATTTTACTATACGCCATGGTCATTTAATTAACTCTAATTCTTATGCATGGTCTTAGCGCACAAAATGTAGGTCATGTTGATTTATGTTGATTCATTTTATTGTTTGTACAAAACTAGTTCATTGAAATTAATCATGTGCATCTCATAGTACTTGTGTTTGGAGATTTCAGTGAATATAATTTATCTCAATAAGCTGTTTATATGACCTAGAATTCTATAATATAATAATATTGGGATATTAGTGTGCACGCAAGCATGTCACTGTGCATATTATGTTATATTAGCATAATAATAATTCTGCTCTGCATTATTTCCTGTCTGTTTCGCTTGGAAAAAAAACTGTATGCGATGTTATGGCAGTGAAATGCAAGAATGCTGCTGAACCTTTTTTTTTTTTATAATTACAATTGGTAGTGAATATAATTAATGGAAGAAAATAATAATAATATGACATCTGTTTTGTTTTTCAACCAGTTTCCTCTCTGCAATTTATGACATCTGTTTTGTTTTTTTTATTCTCTCTTTTTTTTCTCTCGTACGGCAGTTTCTCACAGGAAGATGTATGTAAAAGAAGTGTATTATGGCATGTGCAGCGGTTGCAGGAAGCACACACAATAGAGTTTGTGTCAGCTTTGAGCATCCTGCGTGCTTCCTGTCCGGGAGGAAGTTAAGATTCCTTTGGATGCATGCACATGCACATTAACATCCCTTTCACTACTTACACATTTACAAACACGTAAGCTTAACGTCAACAAGAGAATTCTGTCTTAATGCACATTTCTGTTCTTATTGTGCATGAATACTCAGTTACACGTTTGTGTTTGTAATCTTTCATCAAAATGTAACAACTCTGTAACAACTCTCCTTTACAGAACCTCTTACTTTTCATTACTTTTCACTGTCCAATCAATTCTCAAAAATTGTTGAAAAGTTACTCGCCCTCTGGCCATGCAAGATTTGGAGGAATTTAGCATTACATCACTTAGCAGTCCATCAATTAACATCTTGTGAAGTGAAAAGCTGCATGTTTGTAAAAAAAAGATTGTTAAGGTACAGTAGTTTAACTTTAAACCTTTGTTTCTTTTCTGGTTATGAGTATGTGTTCATAATTTCATTTCATTTGAAGTGGTATGTTCTATGTTGTCGTTTTACATTCAAATTCCACTGACATATTTTTTTTAGAACTGCTTTTGACTATTTTCACTCATAAACATTGTTTGATCTGTGCATATTTTTTTCTCTTTATTCAGATTCAGGACTTTTTCACTGAAGAAAGCAATATTATGAATAGAGGACTCGTATTTTAGTCAGAAGCAATGGTTTGAAGTAAAAAACCCCTTAATGATGGATAAGTATCTTACAAACACACAGCTTTTCAATTCACAAGATGTTAACTGAGTGGTGTGGATTACTTGTGGATTATTGTGATGTTTTTATCAGTTGTTTAGATTCTTATTCTGATGGCACCCATTCACTGCAGAGGATCTTTTTGTTGAACATTTTTGGTGATGAAGTATTTTTATGCAAAATTTCTTGTTATTTTTGTTAAAGAAAAAACAAAAACTTCAGAATCTTGGATGGCCTGAGGGTGAGTACATTTTCAGCAAGTTATCAAAAGAAGTAAACAGTTTGCTGTTTCATGTTGACTTAAAAGGAACTTACAAAATAAGAGCGTCATTAGAGTTAAATGTGAATTACAGAATTTTATATTCTTTTGGATGTGTATGTACTTACATTAAAATGCTCATGTTATTAGGGTGTTTTAAAAAATAAGAGCAGCTTGTCAATGAGCCTTGATAGTGGGATGGGCAGCTTCCAGTCAATGAGCAGTTATTGATATTTGTCTGGCCTTTTTACTAAATAGCATAGTTTAAAAACAGAGAGGTTTCAGTTGTGGCATTTGTATTTTGTCATTTTCTATTTGTAGTCCACATGTGTCCACGGAAGTACTGTAGGAAGGGATGTTCCAGTCCTGGAAGGAACAACAGCAACACTCAAGGAAACGTCATGATCGTCACTCTCTCCTGCTGTGTGACAGATGCTTCGAGTCAATATTTTTAGTGCTTTAGTAATTATAATGCCCTATTGATTTAATGTAGAGCCAGTGCCTTGAATGAGATGCACAATATGCAATTTCATATTCTGATGGTGGGCATGAGCCACTAATAGCTCGCTGTCATCAGTGAAACAGAGTTATAAATTTTCTGGAGCAGGATCGGTCAAGCAAACCAAGCGAGATGGATGTTCTTGTGATGTAACAGGCTTTAGTTTGTCACCTTTAGAAATCACCTGGACTGAAAAGCTCCAAAAATTTTAATTTGAGGTTTCACACAGGTGATGTAACACTTCTGAACTTATGTGGGTGCTCAGGTTCATGGGACGTTAATATAATTTATAATATTATATGTAGTATGTGTTTTATTACTGAGTACTTGTTTGTATTTGATTTAAATGTTATTTTAAAATGTTTAAAATGTGTTTAAGTTCTGTTAATGTGTGTTTCTGTGTGATTTAAATGAAATTGTATGAATGTGTGGATTTGTGGTTATTAAGACTTCACAGGAATTAACCACCCACCTCGTAGATGTCCCATATTACCTGCAGGGCTGATACAGATGATGTTGATGTTTGATAAATATTTCTATACAGTTTTTATACTTTTTTATTTCAGTGTTAATAATTAGTAAATAAATGAGAAATGATGCAACTAGTTGAAATAAAATGTTATATATAAATGTAAATATATTTTATTTTGTTTCAGGTAATGTTTATTTTATTATTATTATCATCAACAATAGATAGATAGATCTGCTTAAATCATTTAGATTCAGTAAGTTTTACGGAACATAAAGTGTTGTTTGTGTGTCTGTTACTTATGTTGATTTATAAAAAGCATACGATGTGAAAGATAACGTTGATTTAGATTTACAGTAGGTTTCATATAGTGTTTAATTTGCATTTGAACACAAATATGGGTATGGTGCTAATGCTTATGGCTGCAGTGTGAATACTGCAACCGATTTATTTGGCCACCAATATAAATATGCTGCTTTTGTGTGTGATGTGAAACAGGCCTATTGTTTTGCTGCCTAAAACTAGAGGAATTTCCTTCTGGAGATGAAAATCTAGTTTCTAAAAGGCACACTTCCAGTTGACCCAGTGGACTGGGTTTAATTTTCCAGCTTTTACCATTTGAAATTTCCCTCTTTTGTAAACTGTATCACTTTTGTAGCGTGTCCTGCCTCAGTTTGGGCATGTCCATGGACAGGGCATTGAGTGCAGGTTGATTCTGAGTCTTTGAAAGTACACTGATTATTTCATTACGTTCTGGTTTAATGGCTGGATCTTGTGATGCATCAAACCTCAAGTGTTCCTGAACTACTCTGAACCCAGTGAAGATCTCCTTTTGTAATGCTCACCTCATTGATGGACTCTAACTAATGAGATGCATGTTCTAATACAGCAGAACACTGTAAGATCTTGGCAGTATCTAAGATAAGCTTTTGTTCTGAGTGTTTCATTACTGGATTCAATGAAACATTCATAATAGGGTCATTTGTCTTTTCAGTGGGCTGTCAGCTGTGATTTTTGATTCCAGCCTAAAGATGTTTTATCACCGTCCCTGTTTGCCATGTGTGAAATATATTTGTTGTATTTGATAGATTGTGAAAATATTGTACAGTATTTTAAAATGAAGAGTCTGATAATGTAGCATGAAATATCTATGAGGTGTGAGTTATGTGTGAAAGCTCTGTTAAAATAAGACAAAATTCAGTAATAATATTTCATAAATGATGTGGCAGAGGAAAAAAACAAAACAAATATTTCATACAAAGCAAAGAACAGAACAATAATCTCTGTGTATTTTTGTATTTTCTCTGTTTTGCCAGTTTCAGGGGAAACATTAAAGAGTGTAATTTGGTCTTGATGTATACAGTATAACATTGTTGCATGTTATTCCTCATGCTTGGTAAAGTGTAATTTGGTCTTGATGTATACAGTTCATATAATTGCTAAAAAAAAAAAAAAAAAAAAATTTACTCAATCTCAAGCTATACACGGGTTTATTAAATGTCATTGGTCCCCAAATAAGCAAGTTATTTTTTTTAAGCCCCCTCATCAGAAAAACAGATTTGGTAGAAATGAACATTGCATCAACTTGCAGAACAATGTTCATAAGTGGATCCTCTGCAGTGAATGGGTGGCCAGTTATAACATTGTTGCAGTTATCCTCATGCTTGGTCAAAAGAGAGTCCAAACAGCTGATAAAAACATCATAATAATCCACACTCATTTTTAACTTCAAACAATTGCTTCTGGCTAAAATACAAGTCCTCTATCCATAATATTGCTTCCTCCAATTGAAAAGTCATGTTGTCTGAACCAGGAGAGGAATATGCATAGATTAAGCACTGTTCACAAGCGAAAACAGTCTAAAACAAGTATGTGTGCGTATTTTAATGTGAGAGGAGAACAGGGGATGGACTTTTTCACTGGAGGAAGTATTATGGATTATGGATTTGTATTTTTGCCGGAAGTGAGGGTATAAAGTTAAAAACATCTACATTTTGGATTTGTTTCCTAGCTTTTCTGATGAAGAAACAAACTCATCTACATCTTGAATGGCCTGAGGGTGAATACATTTTAAGCAAATTTTCTTTTGGGGGGGAACTATTCCTTTAAGAAGCACATTTCTTTTGCCATTTATTCACGCCAAACCCATATGACTTTCTTCTTCTGTAGAACACAAAAGGAGAAATGCTGCTAGTTGCTTTTTTCTACACAAGTACAGTCATGGGAACTGAATGCTTTTAAACTTCAAAAAGTATTCGAAAGAAAGTCATACGGGTTTGAAACAACATGAGGGTGACTAAATAATGAACCTACATATCAACACCCAGAACAACACATAAAAGAAGTGACTTTTGCAAGGCCAGAAAGTGCTGTTTTGCATGCTAAAATGTCAGCTTTAAACATGCACATTCCTGCTGACTCGTCTCTTCTAGTTGACACTTTAACTGTACCCTTAAGTTTATGTGTAGATTTTTATAGCCTCCCGAAGGATGTGAATAAACTTCTGAAATCTTCTGTTCTGGTAAAATTACACCCTGTTTTTAAGAGGAGCTGTCAACACTTGCTCACGGGAGCACAGGGAATTATTTACACAAAAGGATGAGATAATGGATGGAAATAATAAACAAAAATTAAACCAAAAACCTGGATAATGCAATGTAGCATGATAATGTGAAAATCATCACTTCACTCTTCTTGTGAATGAACTCTTGGAATGACTTTGAATGTCTCTTTGTCCCATTTGGTGCAGTGTGATTGTTCTAGCCGTGAGATTTTTTGTTGTTGTTGGTTTATGGCGGCTCTTGTCTGGGCATGTTAGTGAAGGTGTTTTCCTTTTATGTGGTGACTCAACTCATGGCCCAGTGTCCTTTGATTTATCACAGGCGGTTATTGTTGCAACCTGTGTGTTTCAGTGTCGGAGGTTTCCCACCGCGTGCCTCGGTTTCGGGGGAGGCGCTCAGGTGTTTGGAATGTGATTGCAGAGGGAGTGTCATGCAGAAACCTTTATACAGTGGACACAAGATCAACTCAATTTACTGATGTGTTTAAATGGAGAGAATCTTTTCATGCTTGGCACACATTTAGCTTAATGACCACTTCATGTCTGTCTGACTCTGTCTGTCTATCTATCTATCATTAACTAAAATCAGAAAAAAATAAAAAAAAATGTGTTACTTGAAATAAAATAAACATTACTTGAAACAAAATAAAATATAAAAATATATTTAAATAATTAAGTTTGTTTCTTCATCAGAAAACAGATTTTAAGGAATGTAGCTTTCTTTTTATCTATATAACAGATTTTATGTATTTTTGTTTTTTTTTTATCTATATATATATATATATATCTTTTTTTTTTTTTTTTTTTTTTTAAAATTTTTTTTTTAAAATAGTGTCCATTGATAAAAATAGAAGTATCAGTTGATTTATATGTTTTAATAATTCTATTTGCATATTTATAAACTACTGATCTGTTAAGATTGACATGAAATTTATCGAGACCACGTGGAAATAGAAATAGATTTTTTTTCATGTCTTCATAGCAATATAAAATTATTACTTTAAACAATATTTACATATTACATGACTATTATTTTCCATAACTATTTTATAATTACTGAAACTTTTTTTTTTTATTTTTTTATTTTTTTACTGAAAACAGTATGAATAACCTTGATTATGACAGGTGCTCTAGAGTTATCAGTAAATCATAATTACATAACTCATAATCTGCCACATCCTGTGATGGACTCTTTATCCATCTTGATTAATTAATTGTGCCTGTGTGTTTTAGAAATCCTGTTCATCATGATGCTCACTGACCAGAAGCAGGCTTTTTATTTTTTGTCCCACATGATTTGAAATCCTCCACGCTCAGCTTGAATAATGAGAATCTGAATTTCTAGAAAACCTTTTCAGTTTGAGGATTTAATTTCCATGACTTTGTGCTATTGAGCAACATGATACTATTTTCTTCTGCTTTCGTGTCTTTTGCATCCTTGCAGAAACTGTCAAATGAAACTGTACACCTGTGGGGATGAAGACTTCACAGGAATTAACCACCCACCTCGTAGATGTCCCATATTACCTGCAGGGCAGATACAGATGATGTTGATGTCAGTAAGGCTTCTGTTTTGTTACCAGTAAAACATGCAGGAGTCTTGCCTGAGCGCATGGATTCAGGATGTGTTGACAAGAGAATAAATGGAATTTATTAACTGTAAATCTGTGCCAGATCTGCAGCAGAGATGTTACTAAAACACTTCCTTCTGCCCATGGTAACATGGTAAACAGTATGTTTTTAGCCAGGCGACGAGAAACAAGAAATAAATCGTGTTTATTGTGCACAGTCAATTGTGTTTAGACTGAATTCAGTTGACTGAGTCACATTTCACCTTAAAAGCAAAAGAAGGAAATAAGAGAATATATAGTGCATAAGGAAAATTACATTGTGATATTATTTTTATGACAATTAAACCAATTCTCTTAACTGTAATGCATTTGGACATGAGCACAT
The DNA here is from genome assembly GCF_018340385.1 of Cyprinus carpio. Taxonomy (NCBI): domain Eukaryota; kingdom Metazoa; phylum Chordata; class Actinopteri; order Cypriniformes; family Cyprinidae; genus Cyprinus; species Cyprinus carpio. The sequence goes on along the minus strand of NC_056581.1, from coordinate 17,892,669 downwards.
GTATGATTGTTTATCTGCAATTATACATTTAATTGTTGTTTAAATAATGTAACTGCAAAAAATGCCAATGAATTTTTTTTTTAATTGTTTTGTTTTGTTTTGAGTGTGACCTGTACCATCTGTCTAATTGAACCTTTTACATTTTATTATTTTTTTCCAGTACATTTTTTAAATGTTTAGTTTAGTTTAGTTTAGTTTAGTTTAGTTTAGTTTAGTTTAGTTTAGTTTAGTTTAGTTTAGTCTCATTCTTTTCTTTTCTCCTGATTTTGGGGCAAATGTGACCTGGACTTCCATGTCCATTCATTCATCCATTAAAGTTTCTGTGTGTTAATTGCATTTATTTAGCATATTATTTTATTATTTTATTTTATTTCTCCTGATTTTGGGGTGAATGTGATCTGGACATGTTATTATTAGATTCAGCCATATATCCGTATCTTCTAAGGTCGACCACAAAAGTATGCAGTGTCAAATTCACTTCATTTTTCACCTCTGGAGGGTTTCTCATGTCTGTGTTACATCACGGACCCTGAGCTTAAGTGAAACTCTTGAGCTGAAATCAAACAGTCAAACTTGTTTCCTCACCAATTACAGCCACTTCCAGGAATTTTGAACTGTGATTTTTTTTCTTTCCACAGAATGAACCCAACAATCTTGAGTAATTGTGCACCTAACAAAACATCAACACACTGTGGCATGTGCAGTCAAATGAGGTCTTGCATTGTACATGAAATCAATAGAATCAGCCAAGTTTTTATTAGGTTTTGTTTTGTTCAAGCTGAACCAACGTCAGACATTTCTGCTACCTTAAAGTGCAACAAAAGCCTAATTATTTTCTTGTTTCAGTGGAGTAAAATGCCTTTTAAGAATGTTCTTTAAAGTATTTGGATGCGGAATAAAATCTGAATGTCACTGGATTAGAAAAAATGTCAAGACATGGATTCTAAAGTACAAACATACTTATTACGCAAAACATTTCACAAAATAAAACCATAAATGTATTATTAAAAGACATGTAAACATTGTTTCTTGTGTCCAGATACTTTTAATAGACCTCTGCATCTTGTGAGGTAATTCTACATCCATTGGTTAATGGTTAATAGACTTCTGTCATTCTAGTTTGTCCTGTGGTTTAAGTGATTACTGTTGGATTTGAGTTATTCACTTAAACGTTTCTTACTGTTACATCACTTAAAGGATTCCAAAGGTAATAGTTTAATCACTTTGAATGTAATTACAGTAGATGACATACTCCAAGCATTCCTGTTGTCTGATCACTGGAAATTCCCGATGTTTTATGATCAGTAGTGGCTCTAGATTGTAAACACTCAATAGCACAGTAGTTTAGGTGACACAAATGTAATTTTAGAATTAATATTTTAATAATAGACTTTTTTTTCTGACACAGGAGTAAATGAGGGTTTATCTATTAAACATCTGACATTTGTCTATTAAACTGCATAACAGATAAAATCATCTAGGGTTTTTTTTTTTTTTATTTAATTATGAAATTATTTAGCAATGAAAAATACAGTATTGATTAAAAGTTTGGGGTCAATAAGATTTTTGGTTTTGAAAGAAGTGTCTTCTGCTCACCAAGGCTGCATTTACTGTATTTGATCAAAATACAGTAAAAACAGGAAAATTGTGAAATATTATTACAATGTAAAATAACAGTTTTCTATTTGAATATACTTTAAAATGTAATTTATTCCTGGGATGCAAAGTTGAATTTTCAGTATCATTGCTCCAGTCTTCAGTGTCACATGATCCTTCAGAAATCTTTTTATTATCCTAATGTGCTTTCTTATTATTATCAGTTTTATCTTTATTATAAAACTGCATCCATCATCTTTGTCTCCTTCTTGTGTTTTTCGAGCAATCCACCCATCTGCATCCACAGATAATGCCAGTCTGTCTCCCAGCCAGCCGTCCGCCCAACGGGAATGTCACCAATGACGTACCATAATTAACAACATCCATCCACCTGAGTTCAGCCGGGAGAGACTCCTGCATGCTGGTAAGGTATTGATGGGTGTTTGTGATGCTGTTCTGTGCTTTGAAAGAGTTTGGCAGGATTCACTCCATCGCTGACCAGCGGCTCTGTCTCAGAAGAGCTTTGGCGGATGGTGGAGCTGAGATGGATAGATGGGAGTCATAATAACAGGACAAATACCCTCAGAGCAACAGACTCAGAGATTTCTCATTCAGAGCTGTGCAGAATTAATTAACTCCAGTCGGGAGTTAAAGGACTAGTTCACTTTTAAAATAAAATTTCCTGATAATTTACTCACCCCAAGTCATCCGAGATGTTTACGTCTTTCTTTCTTCAGTCAAAAAGAAATTAAGTTTTTTGATGAAAACATTCCAGGATTATTCTCCTTATAGTGGACTTCAACGACTACCAAACAGTTGAAGGTCAAAATGACAGTTTCAGTGCAGCTTCAAAGGGCTCTACACGATACCAGACGAGGAATAAGGGTCTTATCAAGCGAAATGATCTGTGATTATTTAAAAAAAGAAGAAAAATATATATGCTTTATAAACAGAAATGCTCACATTGTACTGCTCTGCGATGCGCGTCCACGACTTCACTTAATATGTAATCATGTTGAAAAAGTCACATGTGATGTAGGCAGAAGTACCAACTAAATCAAGTGCCATTTACAAAAAATTGGAATGTGTCATTGAACATACAACAACTTTTGACCGGTCCTCCTTCTCCACATTTGTAAACACTGAGTCGGTACTTCTGCCTACGCGTGACCTTTTCAACATAATTACGTGTTAGTTGAAGTCATGGACACACATTTCAGAGCAGTGCAAGGTGAGCATTTCTGTTAATAAAGCATATCATTTTATATATTTTTTTTAGAAAATGACCGATGGTTTTGCTAGATAAGACCCTTATTCCTCGTCTGGTATCGTGTAGAGCCCTTTGAAGCTGCACTGAAACTGTCATTTTGACCTTCAACCGTTTGGTAGCCGTTGAAGTCCACTATAAGGAGAATAATCCTGGAATGTTTTCATCAAAAACCTTAATTTCTTTTCGACTGAAGAAAGAAAGACATAAACATCTTGGATGACATGGGGGTGAGTAAATTATCAGGAAATTTTAATTTGGAAGTGAACTAATCCTTTAAGGCTGGAATACACTACACGACTTTTGCCCTGATTTTCCACGATTTAACATCTGGAGAAGTTGAAGCTAGTGTACGATCCTCAGTCAGTTTTTGTGACTACTTACAAAATCAGTATAATGTGTGTATAATGCCTGGCATTTTAAAATCTTTTCAGATTTCGTGTAGTGTATTCCAACTTTTACTTTTAAAAGTTTCAACTAAAATTCCAAAAATATAAATGGAAACAAATGAGTCAGTTGATGAGATTCAGTAAGAGTGCAGAACTATAAAATAGTCATTAGGTAGTTGCTACTATGTTCTGGGTGGTCATTAAGTTGCTGCTTTTGTGTGTTCCTATGCCATGGTTCACCTAATAACATGAAACATATTGACATTTACAGAACTTCAAGCACACTGTCAGTGTTTACTTTGCTTGAAGAAGATTACACTGTGCAGCTTCACCGAAACCTGTGAGTTCTTTGAATGAACACAAAACATTTCTGAATGAGGTCAATGTACAGCGTACAAGCACCAGTGATGACAGCTTTATGTTCTTCTGAGCTGTTTGGTGGGTTTAGTCTGTGTTGAGATGGGCAGTGTCAGCTGGCACCCTAGCTAGTGTTTGCTTATGTCTTTGCACCTGGCGTTTGTCAGTAGCTGCTGTTTGACATTTATTTAAACCGCCTCCATATTAAACTGAGGGTGCTGCAGGCACATCGCTGATGAAATTAGAGATGGTTCCTCTGTGTGCCTTATTTTGTAGTTTTAGTAACATTTTAGTCTCTGTTTGTGCACCAAATGTAGTAATTTTGTTGTCTTTGACCTTTAGAAATAAACAGCCTGTTTTTGCTATTGTCCTCTCAAATTAGTGCCAATCATACTGAATTCTTAATGAGCAATAATAATAATAATAGTAGTAGTAGTAGGGCACTATGATTTCCGCAGTGTGGAAAAAGCAGACAGAATTGCAGAATCAAGTCACACTGTAAATGGAATTTACATCATACAGTGGAAAGACGTGGACGATGGCAAAATATGAAAATCAAAAATAGGCTTGTACAGTTAATGAAATTTTGATACATCTATGAATATTAAACTGCAAAAAGACTGATATTTAAATATGAATTCCACAAATTTGTGTTAAATCCAGAAAAAAATAAAACAGACATCACAGAATTTCTGAGAGAGAAAAATAAAAAAACATTTCATAGGGCACTATTATTGTAAAAATTCTTATCAATTATAAAATTATTAAAGTTTGATTAATTTAATTGATTAAATTTTTTTTATTATTAAAATGTAATTTAGTTAAACCATTATAAGGGAATCCAGAAAAACTAAAATGATTTCATAAGGTTGTATAATAATTCAATAATAATAATGATATTGTAATATTTCCACTGAAGGCAAGAATAGTGAGGACCCAAGTGCAGTTTATTAAAATCCAAAAATAAGCAGATGCACAATAAACAAAGACATGGCTTGGCTTGACTTGACTTGACCAACCGTGATATATATATATATATTTATATATATATATATTTTTTTATATATATATATATACACACACAGTGCCCTCCATAAGTAGTGGAACAGTAAAGACAAAATTGTTCTGTTTGTTGTGTAGTCAAGAAATCTGTAAATATGATTAAAAGATTAATATGAGACAAAACTACAGAATGACACATTTTATTATTGGGTGAATTAACACAAAGATGTTTTACCAGCTAAGAAGATCAGCACTTTTAGAGTTTCATCTCCCTATGTGATGTGGCATAAGTATTGGAACAGTTGCCTCACAGGTCTTTCTAAGTGTTCAGCTGTGTCCCATTGCATTAATTCTTCAGATATTAAAAGCAAGGAATGTGTCTTATCAGTTATATCCATTGCTTCTGCATTCTAAGTCTTGCATTCGATGATGGCACACACAAACTAGGATGAAGACAAGGAAGCCGACTCTGAAAGAAAAGCAAGCAATTTGGATGCTAAAAGAAAAGAGGAAGTCAATTAGAACTATAGGAAAAACAAAGGGCATGGAGAAATCAAGAGTTTGGAAACTACCGGCGACATCAGCAACCAACAACGACCTGATTGGCTGAGAAAAACAACAGTAGTTGATGACAGACAAATCATAAAAGCTGTGACAATGAACCTTAAAATGCATGTCTGTAAAATCACCAACAACCTCCAGAAAGCTGGGGTCCGCAGCAGACTTTGACACAGAATTACAGAAGCTACACAGCAAGATGCAAACCTCTGATCAGCACCAAAAATAGAAAGGCAAGATTCTTCACAAATGTGAGCCAGTAGAGTTTTGGAACTGAGCTGATGGACCGATGAGACAAAGATTAACCTTTATCTAAATGATTGGAAAGCAAAAGTGTGGAGAAAAAAGGGAACTTCAAATGATCCTAAGCATACAATCTTATCTATAAAGCTTGGCGGAGGTGGTGTTATGGCATGGGCATGCATGGCTGTCTTTAAAACAGCACCTCTTCATTTTAATGATGACTTAATGCATGATGACAGTAGCAGAATAAATTTGGAAGGGTACAAAATCATCTTGGCTACCAGTATTCAAGAAAATGCCACCAAACTCATTAGAAAGCACTTCATATTGGATCAAGACAATGACCCAAAACACCCTGCCAGTTCAGTCAAGGACTTTATCAGGGCAGAGAAAGTAAAGTCATAGATTGCCCAAATCAGTCTCCAGATTTAAATCTGATTGAACATTAATTTCACCAGATGAAGAGGAGACTAAAGAAAGAAACTCCCCAAAACAAGCAACAGCTGGAATTGGCTGCATTAAAGGCTGGAGAAAGCATTTCAAAGCAAAAGACCAAGAGTCTGGTGATGTCTATGAGTCACAGACTCACTGCTCTGATTGCATGCAAGGGATCTGCAACTAAGTATTAGCTTTTAATCTTTTACATCTGCCTTAAATTCAACTGTCCCAATACTTATGCTCACATCAAATAGTGGGATGAAGTGCTGTCCTTTTTATTTGGTAAAACATGTATGTGTCGAAAGACCTAATAATAAAATGTGACATTATGTAGTTTTGTCGCATATTCATCTTTTAATCATATTTGCAAATGTCTTGAATCCTCAGCTGAGAAAGCAATTTTGTCTTTACTATTCCAATACTTATGGAGGGCACTGTATATATATATATATATGTGTGTGTGTGTGTGTGTGTGTGTGTGTGTGTGTGTGTGTGTGTGTACAGATATAGTGGAAATACAGTCATGATAATTTTATGTGCTTAACTGGTTGAAGATGATTCATGATACAGTGTTACAATGTGAATCTTCTTCTTGTATAAGAGTTCTGGGTGAAATGCGACCAGGGCATGTTCTTCACAGGTTTGTGAGATCCACCCATTTCTGAATTACTTGTTTTTTTGCAGTTCAGTTTCATGTTCTGGGTGTTCTGGAGAGGGAGAGTTGTGCACATTAGTGTTTGTCTGCAGAGTCAGACTCTTTTATTTGAGAAGTGCAAGAAAAATCCTGTTTTCCATGATCCGAAAATATCTGACATTTGTCAGAAAAGCCTTCATTTTTGAGGGCCTTTGAAAATGTAAAAGGCACAAAACCACAGTCCAGCCTGAGAGTGCGTCAGTGTTCAGGAGTCTCTTTGTCCTTGTGCGTTTTCCTCGGGCAGTGGGTGTCTCATTTTCACTGGCCGTTGCTAGGCTCTGAGGACGATGAGTGTTGGAGCAGCGCAGTCTGAATACCACAGTCTCTCTCTGTCACCTCCTTCATTTCCTCTGGCATCTCTGACCTTAATGTGTGAGACAAGCAAACCAGGATCCCGTTCACATTTCCCCGGAGCGTGTCATGCAGATGTCAGCTAGTGCACGGTCTGATATCAGTGTGCATTTGACTGATGACTCAGTCGATTAAAACCACACAGGCGTGTTTAAGGATTAATGTACAAAAATCGTGCCACATCCACAATCTTTATTGAAATGTGGTGGATTTATTTTAATATGGTGGTTTAAAGGCATTTTGTATTCACAGGGCTTTCTAAAGTAATGAATGAATTTTAGCTCCAGACATATGCTGAAATAACGCGGGCAGGTTCAAGATGCACTTCAGAGTGAGTGAGATTAATGGAGTTTACAGGAAATGAGGACGATCCCTGTGCAAATGTTCACAGGTTTATTGAAGGTGGTGTCAGAGATATTGCACAAACTGTATGTGGCAGAAAGAGAGATGCACATGATAACTGTAGAAACTGATCAAAATGAATCAATAGATCATTTCATTACAGTGTAGGGTAGTTTGGGGTCTAATCCCCTATTAAAGCTTGAACTTTCTATTTTGGGGTCAATACTTGAGGGCTTTTTTTTTATATCAAACAATCTCAATTAATTTCTACATTAATGAACTGAGAACAAATTAATATATTTTCAATTATTTATTAAGTGTAAGTAATATATATTAATATATACAGTATATATAAATATTTATATATAAAGCACATATACATAAGTATTTACATTAAAATGTACTTAGTCTGAGCTTTAATTTCTACATGCATGAATTGAGAACAAATGTATATATTTTCAATTCATTTATTCAGTGTCATTTATACATATATACATATATATATATATATATATATATATATATATATATATATATATATATATATATATATATATATGCATGTAAATTGTAATGTAAAGTAAATATATATATATTTACTTTACATTAAAATTTACATGCATATAAATGTATAGTTTCAATTAATATATTCAGTGTAATATATTCATATTAATATATACAGTATTTATAAATATTTATATATAAAGTACAGCATATATATATAATGATTTAAATTAACATTTACTTAGTTTGAGCTTAAATTTCTTCATGCATTAATTGAGTACAAATTTATACAGTGTAATAAATACACATATTAATATACACTGTATGTATAAATATTTATATGTAGAGTATATATAAATATTTACTTATTTTAGTTTGAGCTTTTGTATTTGTCACATGCATGAGTACAAATGAATTTATTTTGAAATAATTTATTAATTGTAGATAATAGCAAATATTTTCTTTTGTATATATAAATGTTTGCTCTTTTCTGCGGTTTAATATTTAAACCTCTTGTAAAATTACTATAAGCAAATTCTTAAAACAAATGTAAATAATTTATTCATTAATTAATTATGACATTTAATACATGATCACCACACACTGACTAAGTAATATATATATATATATATATATATATATATATATATATATATATATATATATATATATAATCCAACTTTTTTTATATTACATGATTTGCTTGGAGCTTTATGTTGCTTTTAGAAGTTGTAGTTGGTTGTATATAAAATAATTTTGCAATAAATAAACAGATAAATAAATAATTGTTTCTAATATTGGCTTTTACTCCCTCCATCCCAGAGCTTATTTATTGAACTGTTTGTGCACCGTGGGTTCCCATATGTGTTTGGAAACCCTATCCAGGTGTAAATACATATCTAGAAGAAAATCAATGTTTTAATAATCTCTCCACAGATTCTATTACATGAACAGCTCACTTCTGCAGCACATGATACATGCCTCTGGGTGACTAGGGCTTGAAATCTAGACAACAAGCCAACTTAATTGTATATTTGCATTCTTGAACTCTCAGCCTATTGTGATGCTCTCATCAAAATGCATCTTTTCTCAGGAGGGTTGTGTAATTCAATCCAAGCATCAAACAGATCTCATCCTAAAGGCAAACCATCAGCTTTACTGAAAGCAAAGGCATGTTATTGTATAGTATGAAATTTCACATTGCTGTCTGCCACGCTGGATACTCTTCTGCCCGTCTCTTTAAACCCAGTCCAGCTGCACAAACATCTCTCCCCGTCTGACCTGCTCCCATCAAAAACACATCTGTTCAATAAGGATGGCAAACCTACAGTGAACCTCAAGATCAGAGCTTGAAATGTACCGGAGTCCCTGCAGAGGCCAACGATTTTGTGAATAACAGGTATTCACAGTTTCACAGGGTGTCTGAGTTCTGGTGGATTTAACCTGAACATTGTGTGCAGAGCTGAACTGCTTTCATCCAATGTACAGAACAACGTGTGAAATAAACCAGAGGAACATTTCTTTATTTATAGTTTGCTCGTGCGACCTTATTTCTTTTAAAGCAATAGTTCACCCAGAAAAAAAAAATCGCTGAGAACTCACCCTCAGGCCATCCAAGATGAGTAGATGAGTTTGTGTCTTTATCAGAACAGATTTGGAGAAATTTATCATTCCATCACTTGCTCACCAATAGATCCTCTGCAGTGAATGGGTGCCGTCAGAATGAGAGTCCAAACAGCTGATAAAAACATCACAATAATCCACAAGTAATCCAAAGCACTCCAGTCCATCAATTAATGTCTTGTGAAGTGAAAGGTACGTGTTTGTAAGAAACAAATCTGTTATTAAGATATTTTTTAACTTCAAACTGTCGCTTCTGGCTAAAATACGAGCCCTCTATCCATAATATTGCTTCCTCCAGTGAAAAAGTCACCCCGTCTGAATCAGGAGAGAAACATGCACAGATCAAACACCGTTTGCAAACCAAAACAGTTCTAAACAAATATGCGGTGGATTCTGAGGATGGACTTTTTCCCTGGAGGAAGAATTATTATGGATTATACACTTGTATTTTGGCCACAAATGACAGATTGAGGTTAAAAACATCTTAATGATTGATTTGTTTCTTACAAACGCACAGCTTTTCCCTTCATAAGACATTAATTGATGGACTGCAGTGGCGTGGATTACTTGTGGATTATTGTGATGTTTTTATCAGCTGTTTGGACTCTCATTCTGACGGCACCCATTCACTGCAGAGGATCCATTGATGAGACAGTGATGCAATGCTACAGTACATTTCTCCAAATCTGTTCTCATGAAGAAACAAACTCATCTACATCTTGGATGGCCTAAGCATGAGTACATTTGCATATTTAAATTTTTGGGTGATTACTTTAAGTATTACCTTGCTTCTTCTAAAATTCTTTCAAAGAAATAAAAAGACCTAAATGAGACAGTTGTTGCTGTGCTATAAGAGTATAGAGCTATAAAATAATAGCAGCTCAGATGATTTCGGTTTGACTTTGGATTGCAGAATTTAGCATTTTGGCAAATTTTTGTACCGTTTGAGACATTATTGTCAACTCTTCTGAGAAATTTGTGAATCTTTTTCTCAGGAGAAACATCCAAGAGACTGAAAAAAAAAAGTATGAAACGTAATTTTTGAGAAATTTTTGTTGAATCTTGTTAGTAATTTGAGAAAAATGGGAGGGACTTGATTTTATCAATCGACAATTGACTGGATGATGAGAATTGTCTCTAAACAAGCAGAAATCTAATTAAGAAGGAACATTTATTTTGATTTCATGTTGAGTATAAGCAAAGTGTCCATTTAGTTCATTTAATTTCATTTCTGTCAAGGAGAAACAATTTAGGTTTTTCTTGAAAGTTTAGCAACAGAACCATGTTTTTGTGTTTTCTCAGCACTCATTTTTATGCCCATCTGTTAAGATTAAGATTTCTCATTATATTATTCATTATCAGTTCTGTCTGTTTGTTTTTCTCATTTTAATTCAATTTGGAAAGTGACTATTCTGACTATTTCTTCCAATCATACAATACTGATCTGAGATTTTAGTCTGCCAGATTCTTGATTTATTTCTCCTTGTTTAGCCTCCTTATGGATCACTGGGTCGGATGTAAAGATTTATATTTTCACAACAGCATGCAAAGAGTAAGAACATATTCAAATGCTTCTCTGAAAGCTCTTTGTGTTAGTGAAATCTTCACTCCTCCACAACCACAAGCCCACTATTCTGCACTCGCTAACTACTCCAGAAGCCCCATTGTGTGGCAATGTGCATTGCATACAGTACCGGTTGTGTTTCAACAATCGTCTGCATTGTGTCTGCTTCTCTTAGTAAGACACAGACACTGAGAGCAGTGTACATACTGTACATACTGTCTGCTGCGCTGAGCCACATTAGCAGTGATTTCCTCAGAAATAAAGTCATGCAGACATCGCAGTTTGCCTTGTCTGATTCATAGAAAAGTGCAACAAAGTTCTTACTCTCAGTTTTTGCCCTGTAAAGCCTGACATATAAAATAATAGTCAAACAGCATATTGAACAATTAGACAAAATCTAGTTTGCATATGTTTTTTTGTTGAATATCATATTTGAAACATTATAAGTGAGAATATGGAGGAAAAACACCTTTATTTTATTCAGAGGATCAAACTTAGCACAAATAATACAGTTTGGTGCAGACGCTGATATTTATATTGAAAAAATTAAAAATGAAATTCTTATAGCTTGTAATGTAAATCACTGAGATCTTTATAACAGACTACTAACATAAAATGCATGTAAATATCAGTCGTCACTCAATATCCCCCAATAATTTGTCTTGGTATGAAGATATTTAAATAATTAGTTTTAGTTTTAAACATACAGTATAATGTAATGAAATACAATGATGATTGAGAGATGAACAAATAAATGTTCCTCAAAAGCCTGATGATTTGGTACTCACATTTGAACACGATTTTTCTAAAAATGATATATGAATAAACATGTAAACCTAAGTTGTTTCAGTCCAGTAAGTGTTCATCTTGAAATATTACTAACAATATAAATTTACTCTTATGTTTACTTTATAAAACTCAGCAAATATTTCACAGCAGAAAGACAAGTGAACAACTACCTGACATTTATACTTGCTAGAAAAGTCTAAACTATCAATCAGATGACAGAAGGCATGAAGTAGATTGTGTGCAACAGGTTTTTCAGCAAGGTTAATCATTTAGATGCTTAGAACATTGTGTATCAAATATGATACAGAAGGATTTATAGGGTTCATTTATTGGCAAGATATTATAGCATCTGAATTGCCTACTGCTCCAGCAGATGAAAGTGTCAAAGTCTTTTTGCCTAAAAGCGTTCCTTAGTGCATGTTATTCTACAGAAATGAATTGTCTTCATAGTCTCATGAAATGAGATCCCCTCTGAAACTCTAGAGGAGATTAAGGCTCTTTTTTTTTTTTTCTCAGGAACATCTGAGAAACAGGAGGCCCGTAAGCAAACCTCTCCATTTAATCTTATTCTCAGTAATGAAACAGTTAAGATATTAAATAGACTGTCATTTAAGATTTTTGTTTCCTACAGGAACTCAGAGCAGTTACATGCAGTAGTATGTGGGTGAAAGGTGGAATACTGTACAAACTTTAGACAGGGAATCTGTGAGAAAAAGCCCTCAGGTGTGTTGAGGAATGTCAGGTGTGGTCTTGTTGAGGAAACCTGGCGGCTGGAAGATATGTGTTCATTTCCCACTGTGCCAAACGGCATGAATAAACTCGTTGTAAAACCATAAATATGCAGTAAACGGCATTTCTGTGGAGGTTTCCTCTGTTCATTAACTTCCTTAAAGACACAATGTTCTAATTAATAGCTTAAAATGTCAAAAATAAATACATAATGAACATAGGTGAATCTCACAAATAAATGGTCATACTCTGTTTCCACCTCAAAAAGAAAAAGGGCAAACATGTATATTAAAAAAGAGAAAGGTAATATCTTTGTGTGTGTGTGTGTGTGTGTGTGGCGTTTATTTGTAGTAGTAGTAGCAGTGTTTGCATTGTGATAATTTATAGCTTTTTGGCATTCATTCATTACTAATTCACTTTCACCGATTGCATTCTCATTAATGTGATGTGTAAAATAATACTGTGCATTTATAAAGTCAATATTATATATGCATCATATTTGTCATACAAAATTACATTTAAATTAAAATAATGTCTGGAGTGACACTTTTTTGCATTACAGGAGAGGAGGAGAGGTTGAACAGCTCTGTGCGCTTTGGTCAGCCACCAAATCAGACATAAGACGACTGAAACGGACTGTTAGGACAGCTGAGAGGACAATTGGTGTGCACCTGCCCAACCTTCAGGACTTGTACAACTCCAGAATGAAGAAACGGGTGGGTAGCATCATCACAGACCTCTCTCATCCTGGCCACAGCCTATTTGTACTCCTGTCCTCGGTCAGAAGCTGCAGATCTCTGTGCACTAGAACATCCATGCACAAGAGCAGTTTCCCTCCAGGCCATCTCCACCTTAAATAACTAACACACCGATTACCACCAATTACTATCTACATGTTTCTATAGTTCAGTACTCTTATGGTGCTCATGCCAGCTGAGTGTTAGATACTCAGTATGTAAATGCATATTTTTATTTATACAGTTGGATATATCTAATTCTAGATTATATATCTTTTCTACTCTTTTGTCAGATATATATATATCTCTCTGTGTGTGTGTGTGTGTGTGTGTGTGTGTGTGTGTGTGTGTGTGTGTGTGTGTGTGTGTGTGTGTGTGTGTGTGTGTGTACCCAGAGCTCCTGGAAACCCAACAAACTAATATGTTTGTGCACACTTGGTAAATAAAAGTTCATTCTGATTCGGATTTTTAAACAGTTTTGGTGTCAACAGATTTTAACCTTTTTTGCTCAGCATTTTCTGGATTTTTTTTTTTTATTTTTTGCTCAGCATTTTCTGGATTTTTTTATTTAAGTGATTTTTTGTTTATTTTGTGGCTTTACAATATTGAAGCATCAGTCAACTCTTCTTCTTCTTCTTCTTGTTATTATTAAACTGATAATAATTAATATTATAAAAACAATTTATAAATGTTATTATTGATATTTTAGTGCATAATACAAATTATTTTTATTATTATTATTATTACAGAGGTGAAAACATTGTAAAATTGTTATGAAAATTGTCATAGTGCTAAAAAGTCTTAATGGCTTTAAAGTTTAAAATGGACTTTGGTTTATTTATCCTAAATATAATTAATTATTCTTTCTTTTTTTGTTGTGACTTCTACGTTTTAGTGAGATTCATCTGTTACATGCAAGAAGCTGCATTCACATGACTGTCACTGTAAAGATCACTTGACTTTTTGTGTTATTGATCGAGTGATTTTGAGCTAATGTGATTGTTCATGTGATATGAAATCTGTCTTGATGAAACCTTCCAACAGATGAATTTACTGAATTAAGAAATGAATCCTGTTTAGACACGTCAATGAAAGGCTGGAGTCGATGCATTAGCCCTAAAATCATCTCAGATTACTCTGTGGTTGCGCTTTCCATTCAAGATAGAAAAATCTGCATGTGTTGTGGTGCAGAGCTGACATGTTGAGGTCTTGCATGGACAACAAATATCAGACACGGACAAGTACATGAGAAACTGGGGCAAATGAGCGATGTGTCCGTGTAATGTAGGACACTTGGACACACTACTGAAGGTTGCTGGATTTGTGTGTTAAGTAATCGGGCGTGATTCATTGTTGTTTGCCATCTCTTGAAATTTAACATGGAAGAACTCTATCCTCATTTATAATGCAGTTAGCTTGTTTAGATCAGGATGCGCTTCCTGTGACATGCATAATGAACTGGTTTAGCTGAATGGATTGTTATTATGCATATACAGATATTATCGTACTTCATGTTTACAGTGTAAAGTCGTGGCTTAGATCCCTCAGAGTGAAATATGTGTTGCCTCTAGCTGGAATGAAAGACGTGAACCACATGAACACTATGTAGTAATACTGTATGTCTCGAGGTATTTGAGGTCTATAATGACTTTGTGGAAAACATGCCATATGCTGTAGCTCATAATCACTTATTGTAATAAATTTGTGCTTTGCTTTCTTTGTCCAAACCTAAGGATGCAATTCTGCAAACAGTTCCAGAGATTATATCTGATTATATCAGCAGCACTTAAGAGGGACTTCATTAAGAGAATCAGCACAGAGCTCTGATTTGCATCTATACTTACAGTTTTGATGTCAACAGATTTAAACCAGATTTTATAACTTTTTTTATTCCGAAATCTAGTCATTTGTTTTACTATATTAAAGCATAAGTAATTAATTATTATTATTATTATTGCTGTTGCTGCTGCTGTTGTTGTCATTAATATAAAAAATAATTAATTATTAATAATACAAATAATTTATAAACATTATTGTTTATTATTGTTGTTGTTGCTGCTGGTGTTTACTTATATTTTATTTAATTATATATTATTTTCATATTTAAAAATATCAAATTATTTAATTTTGTATTACTTTTTTTACTCAAAGATCGAGTCATTTACTTTACAATAGTAAAGTATCAATAATAATTTATTGTTGTTAATGATAATAATAATTAAAAATATTTTTTTTAATTTTAATTATTTTAATTTACTACTACTACTACTATTTGTTTTAATTTGCAAGTATTATTATTATTATTATTACATTCCTTCATTTAAATTTCTTTGATAACTTTTCTTTTATTTTTTTATTACTCAGAGATCCAGTCATTTGTTGAATGAAGGTCTGTGTATCTGCACAGATAATTGTACTGGTCAATATCGGGGGCCGTGTACGTGTTATGTAACTCAAAAAGTGTTATTTTGTGAATTCCGCCTATTAAGTAATCTGGCATTGACTCAGAGAAGACAAAATGGCCTACATTTCAAAGTGACAGATGATGCTAGAAAGAGACTCCAGGCGGCCAACTATAGGGCTATACTGATCTTGGACAACAAACACGTCTCTGTTCCTAGAATTTTTCCTCATCGGGGGGCCAAGAGACAACATACCAGCTGGCTTGATACGGAGATGAAAAAAATTAAAACTGAAGCTTGACATTTGTGACATAAGGGCCCAGTGTCCTTCCTTTCGCTTCTTCTTTTTTTCTTCTTTTTTCCCCCTATCCATTAAATACATATTTACATTGACCCTGGATTACATCATATGTCAGCTCTTTCTACTCTAAATAAAACGCAAGCGAGCAATGTCCAGCATTGATTACTCTTTTCAGAATGAGATTTGCACCATAGATTGTTGCCATAGAGACTGTGTTATTCCAAGATGAAATGTTTTTAACTTAAAAACAACTAGTTGGGTGATGGTTTCAGATATATGTTTGATATATACCATACTGATTACCATGTTCATATACAATGGTACTTTCGGGATTGTTCATCCAAAAATGAATACATTATTTTTTACCACCCTCATATTGTTCCTAATCCATGGCGGGCAGGGAAACAAAATCGGTTTCTCAGGATGACTGCTTCAGTCACCGTTCTATTACATGGAAAGATTCAGAACGGCGACTAATCTAACATCTTTAGTGCTCGACATTTATGAAAAATGGAGTGAAAACATGGTAAAAACTGTAGGAAAATAATGCAAATAATCTTAATGATCCTAAAATAGGTTTTGTTGTTTTGTTAACACTCTGGGACCCATTCTCATTATTCACTAGTTGTTTATTAGCATGCATATTACTAGCATATAGGCTGTTTATTAGTACTTATAAAGCACATATTAATGCCTTATTCTGCATGACCATATTTTAGATCCCTTAATCCAAAACTCCAAAAATCCAAAAGTCTCCAAAACTAAAGTCTGGCCATTTTTTTGATGCAAAATATATATTATTTTGTGAAATGTGATTTAGAAATGTCTAAGTTTTAGTGAAATTCATTCATAAGCTACAAGAAGCTGCATTTACATAAAAATGACTGTCATTGTAAAAAAAAAAAAAAAAAACTTTTTGTTCTTGATCATGAGATTTTGAGCTAATGCAATTGTTCATGTTATACTGAGACACCGAGATTGAAGTTATACAGGTTTGGAATGACACGAGAAGTGAGATGAAATGATAGGATGTTCATGTTTGGGTTAACTGTCCCTTTAAATTGTACTAAAAGAAGGATATTACAGTCATGGTTGTGTCCTAAACATGGTATTTTTTCTAAGGAATGGATTTAGTGCAGCTCATAATCTAAAAAAAAGCATTTGTGAGCCATCTGTGTTTGATTCATCACGTAAACCTGTCATGAGCTTTTCATTTGTCTTTTGTGCACTCCGTTTATCTTTAAATTATTACTAATTATAACAAATGAGTTAATTAGTGCATAATGAAAAGACCTACAATGTGTTGTTTGTCACAGTAAAAGATGTAAATCTTCATTATTTCTTTTCGATTGTGACCCAAAAAGGGGTCACAAGTCTGTTCTAAATGCAAAAACCGAAATGCTATTAAGTCGTTTTAAACACTGCGTTATTAATACAGTACAAAATCAAGTCAAGTACTGTTTTTACTCTCTTTTTAATGTAGTGCTTGTGAGGGCTTGACAATGTGGTGTAGGGAGTTTGTGCTGGGCAGACAGTAGCTGGTTAAACAACACTCTCTTTTCATGTTTTTCTTCCCTTTTGTAAGTTTGAAGTCATTTCATCAAGCCCCTGGAGATTTACGTAATGGACTGCTTTGGCACTCAGATGCAGAGACAATGGGGTAATTGCACTTCAAAAAAGAAACAAAATACAACACCTCCTCAATATTATTCATCTTTAATCTTCATACAAACATCAAGACAAGACAGATGCCTATTGCGGTTTTGCCACTGGCCTTGCATAATGAGTTTTATCACCACTCCCATGATGGCCCAGGAGATCTACGTACAGTACAAGGACAAAGCGCCAGTCACGGTTATTGTGCTGAACAATTAAATAACGTGTGTTCACACTAAGGTTGTCTTTATTAAATAAATAAATACTGGGTTCTTTCTGATAATAAGTTATGTCCATGGCATTGCAGGTCATGTCCACAGTGAAATGCAGCCGGTTCTTTTTGCAACACGGGGATGGGAAGAACCAAACGTGCAGAACTACAGCATCGGATCGTTTCACAACGCAGCTCGTGTCCTTAAGCAGGAATGTTTTCACAGTTAAACGAAATCTGCTCTTCATGAGAGCTACATCCAAGTACCCCACCTTGCTGAAACCTCCTTTCCTCAACATAAACACCTCCATTTGGCTTCAACAAAGCGAGATTTCTGCATTAAAAAGAAAAACACTTAAACAAGATCTATTTCTCACAATTTCATCCTTGCCTCTGGTCCCAGCCCAGCTCGGTTCAGTCCATTTGTAAAACTCATAATCCATGACATCTCCTCCCATCTTCGACGCTCCCGTCCAGCTGTAAGTAGTCCACATTCTTGTCCTTTCAAAGTATTCCAGTCTATCGTTCAGTTGCATCTCTGCAACAGCATGTTAAGCGCATAGTCCATGCGGCTGCGCAGGTCTGCCGAGCAGCCGGACACGAGCAGGGTGCTGAGCCGCAGCGTGGTGGACACGCGGTCCTCGTTGATGTACGTCAGGAGGTATTCCTCACTCTGATTGCACAGGATGATCTTGGTGTGATCGTGGTAGAAGTTCACCTGCGGGTATAGCATGCGTTTAGCAAGCAGGTAGCTTCAAGTCAGCATTACAGTATGTACATGTTCTTGCATTCCAGAAGTGCAAATGCGAAGTTTTACCTGGAAAGTGCCGTCATTAAAGAGCATCATGAGCGCCCGATCAGACTTGAGCCACTGAAGAAGGTACAATCTGGGTTTGCTTGCATCTGTTATATTGGGTAAATCACCTCCCTGTTGAAGAAGAGTAAGTAATAATCAGAAAATTTAAAAGACTCAATATTCAGTAACAGTATTGATTTGACTGCACTGAGGCTACTGGACAAAACTTGAGCTGAATAATGACACTACTGATTTCTGTAGAGCTGCTTGAATCGACTTTGTTTCATAATTGATTAATTTTGCAACACTCACATTGTTTTGGAATGGAATTGAATCAACATTGTCTTCTGCAGAGCTGCTTACAGCTGAATTAAACTTTAGCAGTTATTGAACTCCACTGAACTTGAATAAGGACACTACTGTCTTTTCTAGAGCTGAGAATTTCTCATATTTGAAAAAGTTTGCATCACTGATTTCATTCTATTTCTTGTTTATTATTGCGAAGCTGCTTTAAACAATCTGTATTGTGTAAAGCGCTATATAAAAAACGGTGACTTGACTTAACAGCGTTCACATCTATACCAAGTGAGGACACTTACGTCCATCAGATTCTCCTCCATGTAGTGGGCGAAGTATTTTAAGATGGTGACCTGGCCGACAAACTGCTCTGGGGCTTCAGTAGTGGAGAAGACTGAACATTGTCCCAGCTCTGCGTAGTAATGCACCGTCCTGAAGGTCAAAAAAACATGTTAGTCCTCATGAAATCAATGATTTTTAACAACAAAAGAGCTAAAAAGACATCTGAGGTCTTTAACATACTTTTTGTCTGACAGCAGGCTCATGTGAGTGCCGTTGTTGAAGAGAACGCCAACTGTGTGATCTGACAACTGGTAGCCAAAGCCGTACTTGTTGGAATAGTCCACCCATTTAGTCACCCACTGGAAGCTGCCGTTCATGCTCTCTTTTGAAATGTTATTAGCTGTGAACGAGAGGTCAAAATGGATTATTAAAAGAGACTTTACATTTGAGAAGCAGATGGGATTCAGATCATCTGATACGCACTTTCTGGCATGTTCTCCAGACAGCCTCGCAGTACTCGGGCCACAGTGTCCGCGACGCTTCCCATTGTGCTGTCCTCAAGACCTGAAGACACAAAAAGCACCCATTAGATATTGCATTAAAACATCCATTAACATCTTTCATTTGGAAAAAAAACAACAATGTGCAAGCTCTTACATTCGCTGCTGCTACTGCAGCTCCCGAGGGTTCCTCGCACTATCATTCGAATGCTGTCTTTAATGTGCTGTTTGCTGCTGGTGTCCTTCATCGGGACAGCTGGTTTTCCAACAGCTGGGATGGGGGGTTTACTGTCCTGTGGGAAATTAAGGAATGTGGGGTTAGGTTACAATCTTAAACTATCTCCTCAGCTCTGACGAAGGATGTAGGAGCTCACCTCAAGAGTTTGTCTGCAGGGTTGAGGGCTGATTGATGTTTTCCGGAGGTCAAGGCATAGTCTGTTTATGTCTTCCTCCTCCTTGGTTGGTTTATCTGCAAGAAGCAAAATCATTATCAATCTGATTATGCAATTTGGGTAATCCAGAAATGGTTTAGGTTAAACTTGGGGTGAAAGTGCTTACTTTGAGTCTCCAAGTACTTGGCTTTGTCCTTCTTTCCTCCGAACAGGGCGGCTGCGGCTTTCTTGAAGAAGCTCTTGGCGGGGCTGGTGTGGTGAAGATCTGGGGCCGCATGGCAGCAGATAGCAGACAGTCTGTCTGGTGTGAAACCCTGATATAAGAGAAAAAAAGCAAGCTCAAAGCCACTGAATATTTCATTGTGTGGGAACTGGTCAAGATAGTTTCATTTCCACATAGAGACACACACCTGGCAGAAAAAGTCGTGGCGCAGGATATCATCGAGGTGTGGCCTATGCATTGGGTTTTTGGCCAGCATACTGCTGATGAGATGCTTGGCTTGGGCCGACAAAGACGACGGCATGGAATATCGCGCTTCCCGAATACACCGGTACGTTTCTTTAAGGTTAGTAGTCTCAAATGGAGGTCTTCCCAAAAGCATGGTATACCTGTTTGGATGCAAATGATCCATCATAATTAAGCTTCTCCATGACATTTACATGAAATCCAAGAGAAAAAGTCGGTCAATATACTTACATTACACATCCGAGCGCCCAGATGTCTGATTCACATCCATGCCCTTGCTTGTTGAGGACTTCAGGCGACAAGTAGTTTGGTGTTCCACATATTGTTCTTCTACGGTTCTCGACCGGCTCCAGCTTTGCAGCCAAACCAAAGTCTCCAACCTTGAGCTCCATAGACTCATTGATGAAAAGGTTACCTGGGAAGAGCAACAGAATTGGGGTTTATTACATTTACATCTATGCATTTGGCAGACGTTTTTTTTATCCAAAGCGATTTGCATTGCATTCAATGTAAATGTTTTATCAGTTCATACATTCCTTGGGAATTGAAGTTGCTTACCTAGTTTAAGGTCCCTGTGGAGGATTTCTTGCTCGTGGAGATACTTCAACCCCGAGACGATCTGTCTTAGGTAGTACCGAACCTCTGGTTCTGTAAGCACCTTTCGGGCCTTGAGAATATGTGCTAGTGACTGAAGAACAAAAGAACTGTATGTGAGCAACAATACTTCCTACAAAATCCATTTCATCAATCAAAGAAGGATGTCAACAGCACTCACCCGTCTGCTGCAGTATTCAAGTAGAATGTAGATATTATCTTTGTCCTCAAAATGGTTGTAGAAGTGAACGATGTGTTTGTGATGCAGGGCTCTGTGTAATTCGATTTCTCTGTCGATCTGTCAATCAAATGATTGCAAGCTTAATAAACAATTCAAGCAATGCAGCCATGACAACAAATACGTGACAACAGGAAAGCAAGTTACCTTTTCCCTTTGGTGAGGTTTGGAAACACGCGTGTGTGGAATGATTTTGGCTGCATACATTTTGCCTGTGCTTAGATCTGTAAATTCATAGCATTTGGCAAAACCACCCTGCAACAGAGAGACAGCATGCATTATAACAAGCTACAATGACAAACTAATGCATTACATATAAATATAATATATATTCTATTGGTTCTCTCATTTAAATTTATGCATAACTATTTTTTTGGTTTATTGAATAGAAACATAAAACTCCAAATAAAACACTTTTAAAGTATTATTGGTTGTAATATATATCATGGTTTTACCATATTTATGTACCATGGTATGTAAATGGTGCTCCAAAAATACTATGATATCACCATAATAGACAAATGTAAAATATTTACCTTGCCCAAAACTTTTCCTCTACAGTAACATTTCCCAGTGGCTGAATCCGTGATGATGCGTGACATTTCTTGCGTGGCGTGAGAATTATTATCCTCTGATTTGCCTCGTCTGCTCTCGGTGGGTCTGTGGTGTGTGTGTTCACACATCTTGCCGTTATTCACAGACTGATGATGATGATGGTGGTGTGTTATAGTCCTGAGTATGTCCATGCTCGAGTCCGGACTGGAAGGAATCACCACAGAGCCTCGCTCTTATAGACGCGCGCGCCGCTCCGCCCAGTTTAATTTATTCGCACTGGCTCGTCACGCTAGGCTCGCGTCTCTCGTCAATGTTATGGTTTGGGCTTTGGCATATGGAATATTTTAGTCCTGATATTAGACAGATCTGTAAAGCACTTTAACTTTTATTACATTACATTTAAATAAATTGTATACCTTTAACATAGAAAAACAAACTTAACAAAATTATTATTTTAATTTTATTAAATGTATTATTGTTATTATTATTATTATTAATCAAGTCTTAAAAACTCTGTATTTTACAATATGTTATTTTTCAGATTATGAACGCATTTTTTTTTTACTTAATCTGTCTCTTTAGTATGTTAGAATATTTTGTTTCAGTGAGTTTGATTAGGACATGCATGGACATGTTTTAGAGAGAGTATGTTACAGTAAAGCTCTCCTGCGCCACCATGTGGGGTTTTACACTAGTTTCACTATGGATTTGGACGTGTGGTGCATGTATGACTCATATTATGAATTCAGCTAACAGATTTACAATAATATTTTATTTAGATAGATAAGAAACATTTAGCCTACATAGATCATAGTATGATATTTAGAGTCTAAATTATAGAAATAAAATAAATATGCTTGTGTTTTATCATTTTCCCCACATATTTACATAATGTCATGGCTAATGCATATGTGTTGTGTTTTTTTTAATTATTTT
Organism: Cyprinus carpio; assembly: GCF_018340385.1. Classification (NCBI taxonomy): domain Eukaryota; kingdom Metazoa; phylum Chordata; class Actinopteri; order Cypriniformes; family Cyprinidae; genus Cyprinus; species Cyprinus carpio. The sequence continues at coordinate 17,869,860 of NC_056581.1, read as the reverse complement.
TATAACAGCTCGTCTTGTAAGATGCACTCAGCCTCTAACAGTATTATTACAGTGACTACAGTGTTAAACATTCACGTCCATTAAACCATCGGTTCTCTGTCTTCTGCAAATTAAGGTAACACATGTTATGCAATGCATTGCAAAGTGTTCATTAGGAAGATGTTTACTTTTGTTTTGGATCAGCTGAAGTGTGTTGATGCTGTTCTGTGGTTCTTAGAAGGCTGGTTTTTAAGTCCTGCAATATAAAGTGTTTACATGCTGACCTCAATTATTTATAGTTAAATTCAACAGTAAACATTAATAGTGACTGCATGCAAACAATTGATATTCACAGCGCAGGCTTAATAAAACACATAACAGTATAAAATTAAATGCAGATCCCATTTTTCACTTTTTTCAAGTCTATTCTATTGCTTTACATCACGTCTCATGAATTATTAATCAGAGATCTCTCCGATGCCTGGAAGGTTCTTCTATAGCAGAGTGTAAAGACATGAATGTATGGAAGAGTGAGGAGCTTGTATTTTCCAGCCAACAGCATCGGCTTTGCATAGTTGAGGGTAATCCAGCAGAAAGTGTGACGATAAGTATGTAAAGTGACAGATCTAATAGCTCATTCTGGCTCATATGGCTGTGAGGGAGATTAGGGGACATCAGAAGATTAAATGTTTATGTATTATATCCCAGTGAAGTGCAGAAGTCTGAGACCATGTTTAAAATCTTGGATTGTTTTTCATTTAAGCCTTGAAATACAGCTTTATGATTTGTATGTCAAAATAAAGAACCATTTCAGATTCAGTACAGTACACAAATCAAATGTAAGTTAATGAGTGGTGTTGATTATGCGACTCTTTGAACAGACAGAAACATTTGAAATTCATGATGCTTTTTGGATAATCACAAATCCAGTGTTATTTTAGTATCTGTGAGATACTTTTCTGCTTTCATTTTAATTTTACGTTTTGAAACTTGTTTTATGTTTTTCATTTTTTTTTTTTTAAATATGTCTATATAGTTTTTGCTCATTCTGTTAAAATAATTTTATTGATTTAATTTATTCAAAAAAAAAATTATATTGTCATTTTTTATGTTTATGTTATTTGAAGTTTTTAGTTTTCAGTGAACTAGAATACATTTTTTTGTTTAACTTCTCACTCAAATTATAGGCTGATAATATAGTTAATAATTTTTTTTTTTTTTTTTTAGTGATCTTAGACTTTTAGATCCCAGTGTAAATTGTATGTCCAATACAAGGCAGGAAATGAATGAAAACATTTCAACAATTTATTTACCATCACACATTCAATACTTCAGCTTGCTTTGGAATAGGATTAGGAAATTCATTGTTTTGCCGCTCACACATAAACATTAATCATCTGTTATTTAAGGCTTTTCAAAGAAAGCAAAATATCTTGATTTCTGAGTTGCATGTGGCTGAATCAACTGCTCACTGGTGACCAGTATAGGCTGGTTCAGGCTTGTGATCGGTGAGTAGACCTTCTGGACGGTTCCCTAGCAGTGTGGACATCATAAGCCCAGACCTGGTTTAATCCAGATCCAGCAGTGCAGCTGTGGGGCCAGTGAGGAAAAGGGAAACTACACACAATGACTCTGGCATCCTCAGGAAGTTCCTTTAACAACTTCTCTTCCAGAACCCCCATCTGCCACATTAACACATATAAATCATCGTTAAACATCTTAAACCTCATATGCTGTATTCATATGATGTTTTGCTAATTTATTATAGTAAACTAAAACCATAAAAAAAAAAATGTTAAATGTTAATATAGCTACATTTTTATTTAGTTTAACTTGATGTACTAAAATAGCAAAAACTAAAACTGAATTAGAGTATCTAAATGATACTTTAATTTACAATACATACATTAACAATAACAAATGCAATAGTTAACAATAACTTTTTTTTTAACATTTATTAATTAATGTCAAGTTTCTTATATTAACATAATCAATGCACCATGAATTAAGAATGAACAATAACATATTTATAAATTAACTTAAAATTAATAAATGTTATAAAAATGATAGTTTTTTTTATAATATCTTATGCATTAAATTACGTTAACATACTAAAGCTTACTTGGATGTTTGAATGCAAGCGAGGACACTAAGGGTGAGCAGTTTCTAAAAATTAAAATACTTTATGAAATGCATATGTGGGATTTGCAGGTAGATAGCAGACAGAAAATGAATTGTATTATCCTATAGCGCCCCCACATGTCAATCCAGCAACATACCACTGCAGGAGCCAGAAACACAGTCACGTTTCTGTATTTGGACAAATCCGTCTGAAATATAAAAGAGCTGCAGTAAGAAAAGCTGTAGACATGTTTAATGTAAAATACTTGAAATACATATACGTATAAAGCTTACCTTCCAGAAGTCCTGTTTGACGAAATGAATATCAGTGTGTGGTACGCCACGCCACCATGCTTTACTCCTTGAATAGGCCAATAACATGGAGTTTATTTCAAAACCTGTGCACCGAAATCCCATTGACGATGCTGCAAAAACCTGCATTTCAGAACAGGACAGTTAATAGATGAGGTGAAGTATTAGCTCCAAAGCCTGCCATTTCATCCCTGACTTACCAAACGTCCATCGCCTGATCCCAGGTCAGCCAGATAGCCTTTGCGTCCTTCTAGAAGCTTGATAACATTTAGAGTTTGTTCTTTTGTTGAAGGTAAAAATGGCACCTGGGAGAATATCATACCAGATCTTTTCAGCTTGCCTAGCTTCTCTCAACTTCTCTCTATTAAAGAGAGAAATGTGCAGAAAGTCAAAGCACCTTTAGTCTGAAAGGGACTCTCAGTCCAGGCATACAGAACATGGACCAGATGCCATAGACTCCAGCGAAGGCAGATCCGATCAGTAAGGTGACTGCGGCCGGACTGCTGATGACTGAACCACCTGCTGGTGTGCTCCTCGAGGATGACCTCGATACAGTCCTCCATACTGAAATCTGTTCAATAACAGGACATATATCAGCACTGTAAAGCATATCATGGCAAACATATTGCTTTTTTAACTTAAGTATCCATTGTAATGTTCATAGGATGGAAATTAGAATTAGAAACTAACAGAATTGTTCTTAATTCCAGGTATTAAATTCAAACAACAACATTTAAAATAGAAATGCATTTAAAAAAAAAGAATCACCACCACTAGAACAAATATTATATTTATTTATTTATAATAATATAATTTTCTGATTATAATTATATGTGTGTGTGTGTGTATATATATATAAATATATATATATATATTATATTTATTATATATATACGTATATATGGTGACCCATATCAGAATTAGTGCTCTGCATTTGTTGTGCACACACACAGAGCAGTGTGTGTGTGTGTGTGTGCGGCGCCCGGTGTGTGGGTGTTGTGTGTCAAGGGTGTGTGGTATGAAGGTATAAATATATTTAATACAAATATGTAATATATATATATATATATATATATATATATATATATATATATATATATATAATATATATATATATATATATATATATATTCAATAAATAAAATATAAATATATATTTTATATTTTCTTAATTGAATATTTATATAAATGTAATTATATGCAGTGTTGTTAAATGATATGCATTGTTAAATGAATTCAAAATGAAAATAGCTTGGTAAATTGAAATGAATTTCAAATAGAATAAGATCAAATATACATATTAGGTGAATGACAATTGACAAAAGCACCTAAGAAAATACTAAAACATAAACTACAATTAAAACTAAAAATATAAAAATAAAAGCCAGTTCAAAATATTTCGAAATACTATAGAAGTACAGTATATACATAATACTAAAACAACATTGTATAACTGCTGTGAGTAATTACATCTTGCTTCTCTGTTTTTCAGTTTATCCTCTACAGCTTTATTGAATTTTTAGTATTCTTGTTGAAATATTGGAATAATAATCAGAATTATTATTAGCATTCCTTTAGATTTGTTTTATACATTTACACTTATATGAATTCAGGTTCATATAATGTATCTTATGATTAAATGTTTGCCAGAGATTTGCAAGAGCCTTAAAAATACTAAAGAATTTTTAAAATTTTATTGATGTTTTATTGATAACTATATTAAAATTCGATTTGCTCTGACTAAAAAACAAGACCATTGTTCTATGCAGAATAAATATTTAATATACCTGTTCTATGCAGACTAATAATATACCTGTATGTCGATTAGCTTATTGTTGCAATCTGATATTTAATAGCGCTAATACTGGAGCGGCCAGTAGAGGTCGCGCTGCTGCAACAATCCGACGGAAAGAGGCCACGGAAAAGGGAAATCGCAGCTCATGCACGCCTGTGTTGTGTTTCAAATGACTGCAAACCATACCAAACCAACAAAATATGTGTTCGACAGGGTGAAGGAGCCATCTGTGCGTTTTAAACATGCCTGTAAATGTTTCTAAATGGCGCATTGACGATGAAATCAAACTGAAACACGTCCTGTAGCGTTATACACGCCTAATTTCAATCGATACCGTTGCCTGACTCTCTAGGGCTAGGCACTGAAATATTGAGCAAAATCTAAATATTAATCTGCCAAGGACACTAAAGTAGGACATCTTTTAACTCGCATATTTGACCATTTTTGTCTTACCTATTTCCTGCCGGGGTTTTCAGGGCTTCCAGATTAAAATGATTGACAGATACCAAACCAATGAGATTTAAGAGCTCGAGCTGCCCTTTGGACTTTATATTTCATCATAGGAAACGTAATTATACAAACCTGTTAAAAATGATTGGTTTCACCATTTCCTGTGTTAATGTGTCAAGGAAGCTAAAATATTTCCTATTATAATTACAAAAAAAAAAAAAAAAAAAATGCAGAATTAAGTGAAAAACTGATTAGGCCTAAATTATCATTATTAATAATATTTTTGCTATTATTCTATTTTAATGCGCGGGGAATATAATTTTTTGTCTAATTTTTTACTCAACTAGTTTATTTCTTAAATCTCAAGTTAAATATTGTTTATATCTATAAATCTAATATTTATTTATACATAGTATACATCTTGAATTCTGATTCAAACGTTTTGGATATTTTAATAAAGCAAGGTCTGTTGTTAACAGAGAGTTGGAGAGGTTTGTTGTTCTACAACATAGTTAGCCTACCTACCTCAAACGTGAATGGTTTTGTTTTTTAATAAAAAAGTAAACTGCTAACGCGCTGCTATACAAGAATATTATTTTACTCTAAATCAAAAGCTGGAAATTTGAAAATCCGTCGAAAACGTCAAGTGTCTTCCGGTTTTAAGGACTACAAACAGCTGAACTGCTCTTTGTAGAAAACTACAATTCCCAGCAGCAAGCGCGAATGAGTGACGTCGGCACGGCCGGGAGCGTCAGTGCGCGTTCTCTGGCTGCTGATGCTGATGCTCAGAGGACACGGAGTGATTCGAGCATCACCGGGAACCGACTGAATTATCGTGCCAAATCTTCGGGCTTCGGTAGGATGCGTCAAGACGGATCCATGCAGGTTTAAACTTGTCTTTTTTGAAAGCTTTTATTATCATATTTGACTTCATAATATTAAGTTATTTCATTGTAATTCCAGTTCTGCTGAGCATTTCCGAATTGTATAGAAAAGAATACAAGGCGAAATATATCACAATTGCTTGTTGTAACGTAGTAACATCGTTCTCTACAAGATTAAATCTGTCGTTATGGACAAATGAACATAAGGGTGAATAAAATGGATATTTGTTATTGATGGAAACACACCCTATCCCTCTGTAATGTGGGGGTTGGGGGAATATTCCTGTACTAAAGCGTTTTATAGCTTTAAATCGCTTCCTCTCTCTACATTGATCATTATCATAATTAAGTGATTGTCAGCTAGACTGTATTTTTAAGATGGTGTTTGAGGATGGGTTTTATGGATTATTTTCTAGGTTATTTCAGCCAATGACAAGCTCCAAATTTGATTAATGTCAACCCTAAATAAAATGTGATATTTGTATGTTTTATTGTATGTAGAGTTAAAACGTTGTTTGTTTACATGTGTAATGTGTAGAAGTAAGCTCAATAGGCCTGGATTTTTCAAAGCCAATCCACACATCTGTCATTTTCATACCCTTTTTAAGTATATTTAAAAAAAAGCGGTTTAGGTCTGATTATATTTTCAAATAATTATAGACCGATAATCGGTTTACCCAAATAATTGTTACATTTTTACTGTAATATCGGATCTACTGATAGCTTTTCATGCATATCTAAGGAATAACTGCAAACACCACTGCACTTTTTATATTTTGTATATATAAATATACATTATAAATACAAAATATACAATGTTGTGGTGTTTGCAGATATTCCTTAGATATGTAGTAGATCCGATATCACAGTAAAAAATTATATATATATTAATATGTATGAAGTAGTAGATCCGATATCACAGTAAAAAATTATATATATATTACATTAAATTTACATTTTTTAAATGTTTTTTTGATTTATAACAGTAAAAAATTATATATATATTACATTAAATTTACATTTTTTAAATGTTTTTTTGATTGCGAAAAATTAATTTATTTTCTAAAATGTTTTAATACGGTAGATTATATTTATTATTAGTGTTATTATTCATAATTATATTGTAGTCTAGTGATTATAATTGTATTAAAAAATGAGAAATTAAAATATGTTTCTACATTGGTTAGCAGACAATTAAACAAACATAATATCAGTCATTAAAAATAATAACGGTGTCTGTATTATCAGATGACTTTAATTAATCCAAGTGTTTCTGTTAATAAATAGCAATTTAGTGTTGGATTTTTATTGTTTTTAAACTGTAAGTTTAAAAATCTGACCTCCTTCAGTCTTCTGTTCAAACTGCTTGATTAGTGTCCACTATTATGAAATATAGCTCCATAATAGATGCAGATGAGCTTTTGAAGATTTATTTATTATTATAAAATGCACATCTGTGTTGTCAAAGCTGTTTGTTCGAGCGCTTCTTTTCTTGTTCCAGATGGCTGCGACACAGAAAGAAGGATCTGACCAGAACTTCGATTACATGTTTAAAGTGCTGATCATCGGCAACAGCAGTGTAGGAAAGACGTCGTTTCTCTTCCGGTACGCTGACGACTCCTTCACGTCAGCGTTTGTGAGCACGGTGGGCATCGATTTCAAAGTCAAAACCGTCTACAAGAACGACAAGAGAATCAAACTGCAGATATGGGTGAGTTGGCCTACATTAGGCAGCCGTGTAGCTTGAAATGAGGCCGATTAAATTGATGCTTGCTTGCCTCTGGTCAGTGCTTCTCAACTGGTGGATTCCAATCCACTAAATAAGACAAATGCCAACAATCTGTAGCTTGATATTTTCTCCTTCTCAAAAGTAAATAGTGCATCTTGTCTGGTGCATGGATATTCATGTAGTGGAATGTTTTTTTTTGCTTAATTTAATGTAATTGGTAAACTGTTCTATGACAAGATACTCACTACTCAACATACTAAATAAAAATCATATTTCTTTTCCAAATTTGGTGTGTTTGGTGCAAACATATGAGTCAGCGTGACTCAAAATGGTTGAAATGCTCAAAGCAGGTGGTGAACGAACATGATGGATAAAAGTGGCTTAGTGGAATGATGTTTTCAATGGCACTGTACTTTTGTTAGACATTTAGTGTGCATGCTTTCAGAAAACAGATACAGGAAGGTTTTAAACCGAAATAATGTCATTCATGTGCAGTTAGTGAATCAGCCCTTGGAGAATCATCTTTTCATGACACCAAATATAGTTAACCCCACTTTAATTTGAATGAAATCTTCAGCAGGGATGGATTGAAAACTGAGACTGTTTTATCTAGATAATACACAAACTGAATGGAAAGTAGACTAAAGCAAATGCCTGTGTTGAAAATTGTTGCATGTGGTTTCTGAGCTGATTTGCAATGATGTCATTGATTTGATAACGTCATTACTTTAACGTCATGTATGGAGAGCGAACGCTGATTGATTGCACTTTCAGACATTTTTACATCAACCTGCGTTCCATAGTCATTGGTTATATGATCAGTCACTCTTTTTTACACAAGCACAGCTGCTAATAAAGGGGTAATTCTGTCTATGCAATAAAAAAAAAAAAAAAGGAAATCGGTACTAAATGCTTGAAAAATCAGCTCTGTGGTGAAGAAAGGTAAGAAAAGTGTAAAATATTTTATATTATTAATGTAGAAGTTTTAGAAATAAATATTATTTTAATATATAAGCTCAATTTTTCTTCCAGTTGAATTAGCATTTTCAACTCTTTGCCTTTACCAGGCAAACATGTTTACAGTGAGAAGTAATGGGTAATTATAGTTAACTACAATAAAAAATAAAACCATAAATCATTTTTTGTTACAAAAATGCAGAAAGAACTATCTGTAGTATAAAAAAGCCCTGGAGCTTCAAAAGTCAAAAGTCTTTTGCTGACAAATAAATGGGATATTTTGGTGCAGGTGAAATGGAAAAATAATACACATTGTTTGTTTACTTACTACTGGCATTTTAAGAATGTAAATCTGGCTGATAATCGGCGAACTCACCATTTAACTGCTTTTTAATGCTTGTGCATATTGTTTGTTCATAATCATTTTAGTTCAATCCCACTTTTTAACTCTTTCCCCACCAGCATTTTTGAAAAAAGTTGCCAGCCACCGGCAGCGATTTTGATGATCTTCACTAAAATTTTATGGCCTATGGTATATTTTGCTGTATGAATATTTAAATACGCAATACACCAAAATAAAGATCAAAGCCTCTACTTTTAAACAAAAAATGTTTTATTCTAGCTTAAAGCATTCTTTTTTTATCAACACTTGAATATAGGTAGGTTTCATAAAATTTTATAATTTTGAGCAAAAGGGTGAGAAAATCACTTTTTTATCAATAACTACATCTGGATAATATTCAGTACGATTATCAAAGGATAAACCCAGTAATTCACTTCCATCAACACCTCCAAAGCTTGCACAGCCATATACCACTTTCTGGATCATCATTTTACTCCGTAACATTATGCAGTTTTCATTTATATGCTGTGTTATATGCATTATTTATCATATGCATGTTTACATAAGAGATCGCTTGTTTCTCCGTCCTGTTCACATGTGTTTTTGTTCGGGAGGTTTTGTACTCATTCAGAAGATGTGTAATAGCGCCCCCAAGTGTATAACAGTGAAAACATGAAAAGCTGTAAAAACTTGTCAATGGCATTGTCTTCTAAATGACGGGATAACTCGTGAATGGTGGGGAAAGAGTTAAAGAAATAATATTTTAGCGTAGTAAAGGCTGAATTATCTCAAGCCAAACATTTTGTTTTTGTTCGATTCAGTAGTGTTGTCACATTATTATTTACATTATTTCACAAAACACCACCTAGGACATTTCAGTATGTAGGACATGAGTTTATCACAGATTAAGTGTGGTAAACATTCTCAAGGGTCTTTATAGCTCCCGTCGTTCTCCTATTATATCAGCCAGATGTAGAGAACAGGAACAGCTGGGCTCAATGTTTTGTTCCAGGAAGTGCAGCCGCATCAGCCATGAATCATGTGTCTCATTCAGCAGCGTGAGAATAGCCCATTTAGCATTATAGATCTGAGCAGCTTCATTTCAAGTTTCAATCCAGTCAATCAATCCAGTGAAAAGCTTTCCAATCTGTCGCGGCATGCCATTTAAAGTGACATGCACATCTCAGAATGCCTGATAATTACTGTGTGAGGCCAGAAAGTAACAAGTAACTTTATTCCTGTTGTTAGGGCTAAATGTTAAAGCTAACAATCTAAACTTTGAGCCCTGATAGAACGCGTCCATTATAATTTATGCTGTATTTATGTCAGCATTGTATGATTGTAATATTGTCAGCTGATATCCATGCCTTCTTAATTAACTAATATATTATTGTAATATTTGTAAAGTAAGATGACTTATTTCTTATACATAATATTTACTAAACATGCACTCAAAAACTTTGTTTTGCTGAAATTACTTTTTAGATTTTCACTGAGCTGTTGGTAAGATTAAGGAATTCACTGACACAATATAAATATATAATTAATATAATTTATCTGTTTGTCAAGCCAGTCTCTCAAAACAGCCAATGAATAATATGTATTTTAAATTTCTAATATTTTTGAGTGAATATGGTGTAAAATAATTAATAATCTCCCTTTCTGTCATTAACATGTGTAGAAAATTATTCCTTTAAACTTTGTGATGTCGTTAAGGTTTTTGAGTGTATTATGAGTAAATATTGTGTATAACAAATCTTACATGCTATCATTAAATTGCATATATATATATATTATATATACACACACACAATATATAAATATTTAGTCAAAAACCTCTCAAAAACCATATAAATACATAGAATTAATGTAATTTATAAATTAGGCAAGCAGGTATGGATATTACCATACTCTACCAGTCCTGTGCTTTAAACGTTTAATTTCTTCCCAAAATCTCTGTACGTTTGTCGTCCGTGTGCTTTGTGGTCAGAGTAGACGCCACCACTTATGACATGACTATTCATCTTGAGATATTTTTACACTCACTCGTTCAACCACAAAGCATTTTGTGTTGTATATTAGTTGTTGGACGAGGAGGTGAGTGAGTTTGTTTTTGGAGAAATGTTAGTGGTTGAGTGAGTGGGTGAGTTTTTTTTTGTGTATGGCATACGTCTCCTTTCATTCACAGAGATTTTCTCTATGCTCTTGTGTGCACGCTGTTCTGAAATCAAAAGTCCTAAAAGCGATGCTAAATTTGTTCGCTTGAATGGTGCCTGTGTTGTTGTTAAAAGAAATCTGAAGAACCAAAAGAAAACTAAAGGCCTTTCAGCTGAAAGAAAACAGACATTTGAAAACCAAATTTATCATTGAAACAACATTAATTTTCTTTTGGAAATGAAATCATCTTTATTCATGCCTAGAAAAATACTAGTGTTATAAAGTGTAATAAATATATGTGTGTGTGTGTTGGAAATGAAATCATCTTTAGTGTGTGTGTGTATATATATGTATATATATATATATATATATATATATATATATATATATATATATATATATGTTATTTTAACATATACATATATATTGGCAGAAAAAATTTATTTAACATTACAAAAAAGTAATTTAATTTTAAAATGCATGCCCTTTTAGCTCAATTTTTCATTATTATTCTTTTGGAAATTGAATCATATTTATTCATAACAATTTCAAAAAAATTGTGCACATCTGACAGGCAAAAAAACCTTGATGATTGTTCTCAACTATTGTAAACTATAAAAAGAAAGAAAGGTTGCACACCACAGCTCCGAAAATATTTATTTCATGTTCTCACCACAGGTGACTTCTGTTCTAAGTAACTACCGGCCGATTTCTAAACTCCCATTTATTTCTAAGGTTTTAGAGAAAGCAGTGCTTTCACGGTTTACTTCTTACCTGGATGCTATTAACATTCTGGATAAGTTCCAATCTGGTTTTAGAGCACTTCACAGTACAGAGTCGGCCTTGCTTAAAGTTATGAATGATCTTTTGTTGTCCATTGATTAGGGGTCATCTGCCATTCTGATATTGTTAGATTTGAGTGCAGCCTTCGACACTATTGACCATGACATCCTCTTGAATCGACTCAAATGTGTAGTAGGGGTTCAAGGCATGGCATTACAATGGTTCACCTCTTATTTAAAAGTAAGGACTTTTTCAGTAAATATCGGGTCGTTCACCTCACCTTATGCGCCCATCCCTTATGGTGTTCCTCAGGGTTCTATTCTTGGCCCTTTATTGTTCTCGCTCTACATGCTTCACCTAGGCTCCATTCTCCAGAAATATAATATTAACTATCATTGCTACGCCAGTGACCTTCAACTTTACCTTCCAGTCAAACTTGAAAATGACTCTTCTTTACAACTTCTATTCTCATGTTTTGACGAAGTGAGAACTTGGATGGCTAATATTTTTTTGCAACTAAACACTGACAAAACTGAGGTGATTCTGCTAGGCCCCACTGCACTCGATACTTATTTTACAAGTAGTTTAGGTTTCCTTAGTGATAACTTGCAATGGCATGTAAAAAATGTAGGGGTCCATTTCGATCCATTACTACAATTTGACAAGCATGTAAACACGGTTGTAAAGAGTAGCTTCTTCCACCTCAGATCTGTTGCAAAGGTAAAAAATGTTCTCTCTCGAAACGATCTCGAAACTGTCATCCATGCATTAATTTCTTCCAGGCTGGACTATTGTTACTCTCTGTATGTCGTCCTTCCTCAAAGCACTCTATCTCGGCTTCAGATGGTTCAAAATGCAGCAGCCAGGTTGTTTACAGGAACAAAAAAGAGGGAGCATATTACTCCTGTACTTGCTTCATTGCATTGGCTGGCTATCAAATTCAGAGTTGATTTTAAGATCCTTCTTTTTGTATACAAGGCATTGCAAAAGTCAGCCCCTGATTATATCTGTGATCTTATCCAGCCATATACAACCTCTAGGTCATTAAGAACTTGTAACCAGCTTCTTTTATCTCTCCCTCGTTCTCGCTGTAAATCCAAAGGTGACAGAGCTTTCGCTGTTGCTGCCCCTAAACTCTGGAACAGTTTACCCCTTATTATCAGGGCCTCTCCATCGCTCTGTGTTTTTAAATCAAATTTAAAGACTAATTTTTACACCCTTGCATTTGATTGATGCTGTGTATGGTACTTTTGATGTATGTGTTAGTATATATATACATTCTGATTTTTTTTCCCTTTTAATTTTGATCTCTGTTGCTTCTTAAGTAACTTTTATTGTACAGCACTTTGGATCAACAATGGTTGTGTTAAAGTTGTGCTCTATAAATAAATTGACTTGACATTTTGGAAAAAAATTGGACCAATGAGATTTCAATGGGGGCGGGGCTAGCAGAAATAGAAACCAATAAAAAAATCTTCCATTTAAATGTCCTAATGCTCATTGCTTGTTGCTTATGGCAAGAATAACAGTCTCGCCAGACACAAGGATATTACGACACACTGAAGCTACTGTAAATCGCTTCCATTATAATCAGTGATGGTGTCTGCACTACTTTTGCTTGGAGTCAGATTTTTATAAATCTGCAGTAGATGTACTGCAGTATAAACTGTATGAGTTCTACAGTTAATCATGTAGTAATAACTGTAGTGATATTTTAGGTGACATTTCTTTAGCGCCTGTCGCGGTTCTCCGTCTCTTTGTTCTGTGAGTTTCTTTGCCAGCATGAATTGATTTCTTTAAAAATCTCTACTCGAGCGTCTCTTCCTCAGACTGTGAAAGTGTCAGCTGTTTTTACCAGACCTCATCTGCTCAGCTGCTGATCTTAAGTATTTTCACTCACTCACAGCATTCACTATTCTAAATTAAATCAGTCCTCATGGTCTAGCAACGGCCCCTGCTCCAAACCGGCCCCAGAGGACAGAGGTAACAGCCCATCTCCTAAATGGCTCGCTCACGTTGTCTAACATTAATTTATTGGCCCAATGAAAGGATAAAGGGTTAGTCCACACAAGTCACAGATCAATAAAACTCAGCGTGGGATCTGGAGCGTCTGCAGATGCATGAATCTCTCAGATGGCGTGCAAACGGACCGGCCCTGTCAGAATGAGGGCGACGCATTAACGAACATGCTGATTAGTGAATATCTCAGATGGCGTGCAAACGGACCGGCCCTGTCAGAATGAGGGCGACTCATTAACGAACATCCTTATAATGTATCAAAGATAATTTATTTATTCTGTTATATAGCAATATAAATTATCCTTTAATGTTCAAAGGAATAAAATCCAACATCATATATATATATATACACATTAAATATATTCCTTGATTTGCTTGCTTTAAAGGGGTATTAAGATTTTGTTTTTTAGTTTGTTTAAAATTTCTCAATGGTAGTGTAAAACAACACCCTTTTTACTCTGTCAAAAACAGCTCTATTCAGAGCAAGCCGTTTTGTAGCATTTTCCTTTAAATGTTAATGAGCTCTGCTGACCCCACCCCTCTCTTCCGAGCTGCTCTCTGAGGGACTGTTTACTTTAGCCACATTCATTGTGAAACTTGCGATTTCGCTCATTATTAGGAAAGGTGATTTGCAAAGATCTTGCGAATTCGCACATTATAGATTCATTAGATAATGTTTTGTTTGTTAGTTCTTTGGATGATTTATTTAGGTGGGGGTGGATTCATTTATGTAGATTGGTGTAAGGTAAGACGCCAGTCCAGTCTGTGTGGAAACGCCACTGTCAATCAAACTATCGTGGGAGGGGCCTGTCTGTGTGACATCACAAAGACAGGCATCTGAGATCAGCTCGATTTAAGAAAGAGGTAAAGATTTAACAAGATAAAAAAAAAATAGATTGATTTGTGGGTTGATTTTTATCATTATAGGGTGGTTGTGTGTACACACTGCCAACACACATTTCAGTTCAAACAACTTCTAAAAGTGCATGTAGCATCCGATGACCCCATTAAAGAAAAACATACATGAACTACAGGTACTTTTTAACTAAATTTTTATTGTTATTAGTTTTTAGTTTAGTTTTTATTGTGTTTAAAACACATTAAAAATCTCAATTTTTGATCAAATAAATGCAGCTTTGCTGAGCATTAGAGACTTTTTTCAAAAACATTATAAAATCTCACTGACTCCAAATCTTTCTTCCTGTGTCACAGAGTATGAGGTTTTTGTGTCGTCTTCATTTTACATTACATTTAGTCATTTAGCAGACGCTTTTATCCAAAGCAACTTAAAATGAGGACAATGGAAGCAATCAAAATCAACAAAAGAGCAATGATATATAAGTGCTATAACAAGTCTCAGTTAGCTTAATGCAGTACACGTAACAAGGGCTTTTAAATAATATAATGAATTTTCAAAAAGAAAACAGATAGAATAGAAAAACAGTAGAAGAATAGAGATTGTAAGTCACAGCGCTTTTGACAGCTTGACCTTTCGACAGCACCAGGCCCACATCTGAGTCTGTTTCAGTAATGACTGCATCATCTTCACT
Organism: Cyprinus carpio; assembly: GCF_018340385.1. NCBI lineage: Eukaryota > Metazoa > Chordata > Actinopteri > Cypriniformes > Cyprinidae > Cyprinus > Cyprinus carpio. The sequence goes on along the minus strand of NC_056581.1, from coordinate 17,854,781 downwards.
GTCTTTTAGAGAATATCATTTCAGCCTTTTGTTTGCGAACCAATGAGTCAGACACAGAAAATGCAGTGCACCGAATCTGTGCTAAGAACATTTATTATAAGCATCTTGTGGGTTTTTAGAGGCAGGGAAACGAAGGATATAATGATTTCCTTGTTTCCAAACATGTTCACGACTTTTTTGACCAGAATATTTAAGTATACTTTAGTTACTGTATTACTGTTTTGTCTGGATGTGATGTTGCTTACACGTATTAATCCTCATTTATTCCCTGAGCAGTTTTAACATTGACGTCTCTCTGCTCACGCTGACTCACATCAGTGTCATACTTCACTAGCATTACGTGTCAGATATGAAGCTCTTCCACTTGCATTAGTCTCACATGAATCATCCATCTGCTTCACACATTTTATACCACTCTCTCTTTTTGGAAAATAAAGTACTATTAAAAGTAGGACTGTCAATTTACAATGCTGATTTAATTATTTAAATCATTAATACTTTCTTACTATTTTTTGTTTTTATTTATTTTTGAAATATCCTTTATGATTTATTAATTGACTTCTAAAGCTATGTTTTCTCATGTCTGACTTTTTTTTTTTTAGAGAATAAAGTACATTAAAAATAAGACTGTCAATGTAAATTGTTAATTTGATTATAATAGTAATTATTTTTAATTTTATAATTTATTACAAAATATTTTAATTAATCATTATTTGTAATTGATTTCTAAAGCTATGTTTTCTTATGTTGTCTTTTTTTAATAGAATTTGGTATATTAAAATTAGGACTGTCATTTAACATGTTAATTTAATTATATTAACATTTTTTTTGGTTTTTTATTTTATTATTAATTTTAAAATATATGTTTATTATTTAATCATTATTTTTAATAGTCTGCTAAAGCTAACTTAATAAGAGAATAAAGAATATTACAGTATGACTTTCAATTTAAAACGTTTAATTATTTAAATTGTTATATTTTGTCTTATTTTATTATATATTGTTTATTTTATCGTTGACTTCTAAAGCTACATTTTCTAAAGTCTATTTGTTAAATGTTTTGAGAATAAAGTACTATGAAAAATAGGGCTGTCAGTTTGTCATGCTGATTTATTTATATTATTAAATTAGTTTTTATTAATCATTTAGTTTAAATATTTGTATTATTTAATCATTATTTACTAATTACTTTCTAACGCTAATTCTTATGTCTATTTGGTGAGTTTTTTTAAGAAAATAAAGTATTATTAAGAAGGACTGTCAGTTTTACACGTTGATTGAATTATACGAGTTATTTAATTAATTCATTAAATGTATGTATTTGCATGTATTTTTAGTATTTGATCTTTATTTATTGATTTCTAAAGCTGCTTTGTCTAATCACAATTACATTTGGTGATTTACTTGTCTGACAGAGAAATTATTTGATTAATAAGTGTATCATGACTTGATTACATTTTTAATTGATGGACAGCTCTAATTTAAACTCAAGCAGACTGTAGGAGTAATATATACACCTATTATACATATGATATGTATGAGTTATATGTATGACAATGAATCTGAGCATGTTGATCTCTCATGAGATGAGTCTGACCAGCACCTGCTCAGGGAGTGACCGCATTTCGTTTGCTCTTATCAGCGGCTCTGTTTGTGGTAATTAGAGCCATCCACTTCAGTCTGTGTGTGTCCGAACAGAAGCCTTTCACAGAGCCATAAAGAGACGCTCAGAGCCCGTTTTATAATTGCTTGCAATAGTAGATCAACATAAAGCCCCCATTATAATGGAGCCTGATGGCTGGCCGGTCTGTGACTGTGTGTGTGTGTGTGAATAAGGTATGTGGTGGCTCATTGGATCTGTCTGTGGCAGATAAGAACACACACTCTGCAGGCCAAGCAGGATTCAGGTTTTGGCAGTTTGTCACGGTCCGCTGCACACTAGAGGGCAGTGTTAGTGGCACACAGGAAGACTATTCACAGTCAATATGAAATCCAAATTGACTTGATGTACTGACATGCACATCTTGGTCTTTTTGTGTTCTTCTTGATTCATCGATGCACATTAATATAAAGATAAAAATGATGGTCTTTGTAATCTGTGAGAAGACTGTACTAACATATTCCACCTCTAAACCAGCCTCTTTGTTGCTCATGTCGGCAGTCTGTCCTTTTTCAATCTCTCCACCTTATGTTGAAAAAATATTAAAAATATGGTTGGTAAAATATGTTTTTATTTTGACTTTAAAGCACCTTTGTGGTTCCTGATCAGGGTTATTATAGTTAACTTAGACTAAAACCATAAAAACGATTGTTACTCAAAATTAAAATAAACACTCACGGAATTAATTAAAAAAATTTATTTTAGCTGATTTCACTTATTTCAAGGAAATATAGAAGACAAATATAAGGCAAGGAAATATTTCTCAATTTCATTAAGCTTAACTTTATGTACTAAAATAACAATTACAAACAAAAAAATAAAAATGACAAAATTACTAAAATTAACAAGGATTAAAATAAAAAACTTTAATAGTATCTGAATAATACTAAAATAACAATGTTTTTGGAGTCTATTCAGCATTCATGGACAACAATTCCAGTAAAGCAGCAGTATGGCGATTGTGTTCATGTTAATGTTAATTAATTTCTATGTAAATATTTGAAACTTTTTTTTCTGTGTCCTTTTGTGTAGAACAGTTATAAAAAATATATATATTAAAAAAAATGGAAAAAAAATAATTTTTTTCCCCTTTCTCTGTTGCATTCATTTTGCACCCTTTTTATGTAGATTAATATTTACATAAATATTTTATATATATATATATATATATATATATTATATATATATATATATATATATATATATATATATATATAGTGCTTAACAAATTTATTAGACGACCACCACCCAATGTAAGGTTTGTGCAATTTTATATATATATATATTACTCTTTTTATGTAGAAGGGTTGAAACTGAGCTCATTAATAATTATTAAGCATTATATGCTCATTAATATTTACAGAGGTAAACATTTACATAACAAAGCCATTCAGTGTTCAGCAGCTTGACCCACTCCAGCCAACAATCATAACAACGTTCAGAGAGGAAGTAGAGTTGGTCATGTAAAATAAATTCTGCTGTTATCTGGACACCAACACAGCCGGTGCTACTGAAGCTTCCTGCTGTACTGCCGGATCGCCATGGTAACCTCTGGCAGGTCTCCGCTTTTCCTCCTTGGCCCTGCTAAATTTGGGCACAATCTGGAAGACGTTAAATGTTAAATGACTCTCCTTCATCACGCCTGCTGAAATGTTAAATGAATATTTAAATGAAATGAAGAAATCATATTATACCTTCAATCAAATGTCAAATTTGCTTTGGGGTTCTCTGTGCAGTAATTAACTACACTGAAATTGCTGTAGAATTTACTTTGTAACAACTTTAACCTAGAAATAATTACATTACATAGAAATGGCAAGCAACACACTGAATTAAACATGACATTTTGAAGTAGAAAGACTGAAATAATGTATGCTTGTAAACATAATTCCAATAATCTTTGTTTTGTTTATTTTTTTACAGTGTACTTTGAAAAAAAATGGTATAGAATCAATTTACTTTGAAACTTTCACAAAGAAATTGCTAGTGAATAATTACAAAAATACGGCAAGTACCACATTGAATTAAATGTGAAACTTTTAAGTAGAAAGACTAAAAATGGTATTTTCTTGTAAAATATACTCCAATAACAACAGAAAAATCATAGATACAGGAATCATAAATTCTAACAAAGTACCATAGTTACTGCTGTAAAATCATAGTAAATTAATAAAAGGTCATATTTTGATGACAGTGCTGGCCAGTAGTGAGTTGTAATGTTAACTGTACTGTCATATTTTGTTGTAAACCATGATAAAAAAAAAAGTATGGAAGCCTATTTCTGCCACAGAATAAAAAATAAAGAAGGTAATTGTGAATTTTTATCTCACAATTCTGACCTTTTCCCCACAATTGTGAGTTTATATGGCACAGTTCTGACTCTCAATTCTGACTTTTTTTTTTCTCTGAATTCAAAATGTAAAATAAAAATATTATTTAGAAATTAGTAAAATGTATGTAATATATGATTATAATTAAATTATATAAATATATATATATATATATATATAATATGTATATATAATATATATATATAATAAAATAATGCAGTTGATTTCATAAAATATAAATATAATAAAATTATAAAATATGATAAATACAGAACGGCTTCCGCAAAAAAAAAAAAAAAAAAAGTTGTCTTTTAAACCCTTTTAAATGAGTGTCCAAACTAACAAAGCTGTTTTGTGTGTATTTTCAGGACACTGCCGGACAGGAGAGATACCGCACCATCACCACGGCATACTATCGTGGAGCCATGGGCTTCATCCTCATGTATGACATCACTAACGAGGAGTCGTTTGGAGCGGTGCAGGACTGGTGAGTGACCCACGAGCAGTGTGGGAGGAGGAGATGCGATCGCAGCCAAAATCCCTGGACAAATCCTCACGGCCACACAGTGATCACGCAGGGCCGCTTCTGCTGTATTTGTAGCATTTCTGCATAACAGATTGTGTGTGTGTGTGTGTGTTAGCAGAACAAAACTGCAGTGTTTAAGAGAACTGTATGTCAGTTATTGTTCCACCAACACAAACGCCGTGAGGCTGACAGCCTGGAGGAAAGAGAGAACGCTGAGAAAAATATCTCATTACAGTGCTTTAGTGACTCATTATAAGGATTTAAAATAATAGCAGTAGGTTTTTGCACAGAACTTTAAGGTTATGTGGCCAACAAAACTGTTAAACCTGAAATAGCATTGTAGAATTTTGTAATATCAAAGAAGAATTTGCAATGCATTTGTTATGACAAATGTCTTAATTATGATTTTTATCTTTATTTTGATTAATATTATTATTTAATTATTTTTTTTTCTTAAGTATAGGTATGAGTTTTGTGGTGGAGAAAGTATATTTTGATGAGATTTTATGAAAACAGACAGTAAAACTGAAAACTGTTATAGATAATGCATTGCAAATGTAGTTTTAATGCATTAATTATGCCTTGTAATGCACCTTATAATGCATTGTATGATCTCATGAATAACCATAACCACATTTAAAATACATTTTAATACTTATCAAATTACTGTTACACCTTTATAAAGTTTAATGCATGACAAACAAACCTTAAAATATTATAATGCATTTTAACTTTGGTAACAGTTATTTATAAAAAGATGTCATGCATTACAACGTAGATTATGAATACTTTATAATGCATTATACATGAAGGCTTTAAGTAGTGTTATCAAACAGGCTTACACTGATGATTTGTTCATAATAAGACGTAGAGAGTAAATCAGGCCAGTTTCGATTTTAGACTAAATGGCCCTCTGTGAGCAGTTAAAGAGACCTTATAGGAAAAGTGGCATCATTGAGTCTTCAGGAATCCATCTGGTTAATATTTAATAAGAGTCATTTAAATTTCTCTTATTATTAAAGGGCAGCAGGGCTCGGTTCAGGGCTTTATGGATGCTGCCCTATTGATCAGCTCTGCTGGGCTTTCGGCTGTGGTCAGTGAGCAGAGGTTGATTTAATTAGCGTGAGAAGACAGTCTAATGAGCATCCATAGGAGGCTGAGGAAGGGGAACTGAAGGAACATAGCGGAAAAAGACGACCTGGGTCAGCGGCTGAGTCATTACAACCACAAATTTCTGAGGTTTATGACATTATTAAGCAGAAATGAGACCTGCATTTACTGAAAGGACAGAGCTGCAGATGTGAATGTGCAGTTATACTGCTTCATCAGCAGATAAAGTAGTAGTTCACTCAGAAATTAAATTCTCTACAAAAAGCAGAATGTCCTCTCAAAAATCTTAATTAAAAAAAATTACTTTTCATTTTTTTTTTGTTAATTTTTAATGCTAAATTAGAGCTCCTCACGTGAAGTGTACATGAGACTTCACATGCAATTAAATAGTTTGATTATTACTAAACTAGTATTACTAGGTATAAGTAAACTATTCTAATAAAATAAAATACATGTTTTAATGTTTTAAATATAAATTTGTTATTATAAATAATGATAAATAAATGTTTAATTAATATATTAAATCATTTAGTTTCCACATTTGATAATAAACAATATATAATTGGAATTGAAAATGTTAATTATTTAAATGATTATAAATAATTATTTAGTTAAATACTTATGTGTATCACTATGTTTTTTATTATTATAAATTGGAGTGTTTTAGTTGGAGTTGTTTGTATTTATCTATTTATTTAGATGTATTTCATGTAAATGTACGTGTAGTAATAAAATTACAAAGATTTTTCACTCATAAATAGCTACTTTTTGTTAGTAATTTGTCACATAGCTCACTAGTTTTTCAGGGGAATTTTTAAGGGGAAAAAAAAAAACAGTGGATAAAACAGTGGTTAACTCCTTGAAATGATGAGTAGCCTGTAGTTGTGCAAGCTAAAGATTCAAGGGGCTAGTCACAGTTTATCTTATCATCAGAACTGAGTTCAGAGAAGAAGCAGAGTCTGGTGATACTCAAGAGACTCCAGCTGCGGTCAGTGAACTGACACCTAATTAAACCAGACGTATGTGAAAATGCTGGGGAGGTACAGAAACTCTTACCACAGTCTCTGCAGCATCACTACGACATACATGAGCAAACACTGTAATGTGTCGTGGGCTTCAGTGACAAACCCCCTTTGAATCTGCACCAGCTGTCTGCTGTTGCTATGACACCAAAACAAGCCTTTAAAAACTGAGATGTGTATAAAACATTTGTTTTAGACGGGCGATGCATGGAGCCCTGCATATATGGAGGCCCAAACCTGCAGAAAAATCCAAATAAATAATAAATAATTATGTATTTATTTATTTAATTATTTTTATTTATTTAAAAAATAATTGGAGGATGGAGGCCCAAGGATGTAGTAATTTAAAATAAAAAAGGAAAAATAAACGAATATGAAAATGTACCAAAAATGAATTAAAGAATAAAAAGTTAAAGAATAAAACTTAATTGGATGATGTGCTTGCAGATGCGAAGATGGAGCACTGTATATATGGGGGTCCAAACCTACAGAAATGAAAAATAAATGATTATAAATAACAATTGTAAATACATATAAAAAATAAATACATATGAAAATGTAAAAAACAAATAAATAAAATGAAACAATAAAAAATAAAGTTAATATGTTTAAAATAATTGGGTGATGTGTTTTCAGATGGAAAGATGGAGCCCTGCATACATGGAGGCCCTAACCTCCAAAAATAAAAAATATATATATATAAAAATTAAGTTAAAAATATATAAAGAGTACAAGTAATACAAAAATAGAACTAAATTTAATATAAAAAGAATTGTACTTGTTTTATTAAGCTAATTATTTGTTTATTATGTTTCTGTTATTTATTTATTTATTTTTCTGCATGTTTGGGCCTCCATATGTGTATATACTGTATATATATGCATCATGCATGATGCAGCATGTTCCTGCCACAGTGCTCACTCATATGCATACCTGTACGTGGACCATAATTGCATTGTTAGAGTGAATCCTAACATCCTTGGTTGTTTTTAACTAGGTCAACCCAGATAAAGACGTACTCCTGGGACAATGCGCAGGTCATCCTGGCAGGAAATAAGTGTGACATGGAAGAGGAGAGAGTCGTGTCTACAGATAACGGCAGACTGCTGGCAGAGCAGTTGGGTAAGTTCCCTCTTCCTAACTTCATCCCCAAAACTGAGTTTGATTCCTCCAGGGAAACAATTAGAGACTTCTGGACCTGTGGAGCCAGTCAGGTGGGTCTGACTCTGCATGATTTAATTCTTAACTAGTTTTGCTTCAAGACCCTGAGTTTGCATTGGACGTTAAATAGAGACCCAACAGTCTGTCATGTTTTCTATTAGTTTAAATAGTTTTATTCATGTTTTGCATGTCATGAAACCTACAAGATGGCTAGAGATAAATCTGCATCAAAATATAGATTTTGATTGGTTGCATAACCTTTGACATCATGCAATTTGATGATGATTGCATGTTATTTTTCACATTTAGAGTTGTATTTTCTATCTTCTCTGTAAGCTTATCAGAACAGACATGTGACCTATTTTTGGGCAAGACCCTCTGGCTGTGAGCAATTACACCTCCGAAATGACTTTAAATAAATCTCACCATCCATGAGCACTGTAATGGGACATATACCTTAGACAGCTCTCATGTTAGCATATTTTCACTGTGCATAAATTAGAGCATATGGAGGGAATTGCAGCTTTGAACTCAGGCGATAATTAAACGCATATAATTGGATGACACCAGAATGTGCAAACGGCTCAGACTAACGCTGAACGGTGAAAAAAGACACACTTACTGCAGGTTTGGTGTGAAAGAGGGCATACCCTTGCCATTTTCAGACCGTCAGATCAATTTCATTAGGGATCACGATTTTTAAAAGAGCACATTTTGTCTACATAGGCAACTTACTTCTAAAGCAGCAGCCGTGAAATAGACTGTCATAATTCATTGAATACTCTACATAGTCAGCAACTAAAATAGAGTTCTTCATGTGAAGTGCACTTGAGACTCGACAGAGTTGACAGGGGTTAATGTTAACATGTTACTAAACTAACAATGCAATAATCTTAAAATGATTTTGTAATTAAGTGTTATTATTAATAATGATAAATATATTTAATTATTAATTAAAATATATGTATCATTATATTAAATATATATTTTGTATATTAATATTTATTTGTATACAAAATTAATCAAATAATTTAGTAATAAACAATGTGATATACTGTTTGTATTAAAATGTATATTATTATTTATATTTATATTAAAACTCGCTCTCTAAATTTGTACTGTTTTTTTTCACTAAGCTTTTTGACATGGATTCTGGGATTGCTGTATTAATATATTCAATAAATATATAAATAACAAATTTATTGAATTGATGTGTAATAATAATATTTGATATTTAAATCTTGTTTTTCTGCCATCTTTAATTTATTTTTATTTTTTTCACTAAGCTTGCATTCTGAAATTGTTATTTATACTATTTATAGCACTATTTATATACTTATATTATGGCTTATTATATTATTACTTATTGGCCCGGTTTCACAGACAGGGCTTCAATTAGAAATTTTAAGTAATTTTTATTAACATGCCTTAGAAAAAACATTACTGGGGTGCATATTGAGACAAAACAAAGGCACTGATATATATTAAGATCAGTCAGTGCAAGTTTCGTTTAGTTGAAACAGCTCAGACTTACACTTTAGTCTGGGACTAGGCTTAAGCCTTGTCTGTGAAAAATTAATATATAATTTATATTACTTATTTATATTAAAATACTTTATAAATATATTGAATAGATTGCTGCTCATGTAAAAGGTTGATATGATGTTTTATTATTGTGGTTGATTAGTATTTTTGTAATATATACTGTTTTGTGGTCGTTTCCATCTACCAGGTTTTGAGTTTTTCGAGACGAGTGCCAAGGACAACATCAACGTGAAGCAGACCTTTGAGCGTCTGGTGGACATAATCTGTGACAAGATGTCGGAGAGTTTAGAGACTGACCCCGCCGTGACCACGGGGACCCAGGGAACGGCCCGGTTAACAGATAACCCTCCTCCACTACAGCAGCCTAACTGTGCCTGTTAGTGCTCAGTTACATGGTAGCATACGTGTGTGTGTGTGTGTGTGTGAGACACCTTTAGATAGATGCATATATCCTTTAATGTCATAGAATACAAGTGCTGGAACAACTTGAATCTGATCAGTGCATGTCAAGAGTCATGTGATACTTTACACCCAATGGGAACGGAGCTGTCATATGTATGCTGTCTTGATCAACGGTGAGCAGTTCAGTGTTTTAAAAAGCAGTATGGATAAAAATAGCTTGAAAAATATTCATATGTTCCATTTCTTTGGTTATCAGCTTGTGGTGTATTTGGCCTGTGAGTCTGTCGCACCAGTAGGTGGCGTTCAAGCAGGACACATTCTTGTATTCCAAAACATATAGCCACAAAGTCTTGAGACACTTTTTAAAATTAGAAGATGCAGCGCCCAAAGACGTCTGTCTGATGCATGTGAAAACAGACCAAATGAACCCCGAATGCAAGAATGTTGTGTTGTGTACGAATGCTACTTTTATCTGTTTTGTTCCAGCACCTTTGCACTGGAGTCACGTCTGTCTATACGGTGCTTAATTCATTCTGACACACTGTTTTCTTTACTGTCAGTCAGAGTCCTAACAGCCTTTACAGCACTGTTATTTAGTTCGTCAAGACTTCGTCCACATGCATGCGGCGGCTGTTTATGAACTGATGACTTTGAGTACGATCGAACTGTTCTTTCTCTAAGCTCCGCCCCCTTAGTTACGAAAAATGTCATTTTGAAGTTATGAATAAACATAATTACATAGTTACGGATAAAGACGTTATTAATTAGTTTAGAATACAAAGGCGATTTTTGTGCACTCTGTGATTTAGAGCACAATCAAACTGACCTTTTGCTAAGCACCACTTATGGTGGCAAATAAACTTAATTATGTCATTATGACTAAAAATGTAGTTAAGAGATAGTTTAGAAGTAACCACCACTCCATTAATTACAAATAAATGAAATTTCATAGTTACGAATAAACGTAATTACATAGTTACATATAAAAACGGTTACTAATTAGTTTAGAATTAACTGGAGACTTTTTTGAACACTTGACTTTGAGTACGATCAAACTGACCTTTTGCTAAGCTCCGCCCCCTTAGTTACGTTTAAATGTTATTACAAAATTATGAATAAAAACTTAAACAAGGGATTTTTGTGAACTGATTTTTTTCTTCTCTCTTTCAAGTAGTCTTGGATGATTCTAAACTGACGCATTTTAAATAAAAAAAAAAATAATTAAATTCAAACATTTAAAATAATCACATCATCACACAGGACGTCCTGTCTGGCAACAGTTGCTAAGGTAGGATTGGTCAGAAGCTTTTTTAGGGTGGGGCTTAGTGAAGGGTCAGGTACTTAAAGGAAAGGATCTTAACGGCGATCCTACAAAGTCACATTAATACACACAAACACACTCTTTTCAGCGATTTTGTAGATCAGGAATTCATGGCATATTAATCAAACTGAAATTTCCCATCAGTGATATCAGCTGCATGACTCAAGTGTGTGCATCTGTGTACCGTAGATTATTAAAGATTACATCATCTATAAGAATACATGATCTATCTAGTGTATATAGGTTTGTATATACTTCAGTCAGATGAATATAATGTTGTAGATTTAAGTAGCTGTTCAATACAGGGAGGAAAATGTGCATTAAATGTTTCTACACATTTAGTTTGATCATTGTAAATGAATTCACGCTGATGAAGTGAAATATTTATTTATCTATTTATTCAAAGCAAACAGACTTTACAGTGAGAAAAAGAAAAGAAAAGTAAATGTGCTTCATGAGCTGCGTGTGTCTGATAATGAAACGTTCTTCTAGGTGAAGTGGAGTTTGTATTTTTCCCCGAGCCCTTTTTTCTCCATTTCATTCAACAGTCGTCGGTTGTTTTTCTCTGCTGGCTAAAAAGCTACTTTGTGGAGGATGTGATCTGCTGTCCCTGCTCTTATCTTGTTTTATGCTCATGGCCGGAGAGGATTCAGTGATTTTAGATGTTATAAGGAAACCGCTTCACTGTCGGGTCGAAGCTTGCTGAAGCTTGTCTTGTAAAATGATGCAGTAATAGCCAAGGAAATGTGCCGGGCAGCTATTTTCAGGAGAAATGAGTCGCTCATCTATATTTCATCCGACAAACCTTAAATGACTTTGGCCATGAATAGAATTTTCTTCTCATTTTTGAGTCAGAAATATAACACACCTACTGTATCGCCAAGGAAGAGCAGTTCTAGGGCAAACGTCTTGAAAGATGAGAATATTCAGATTATATTTCACCTCAATATGAAACAGAAAGAAAGAAAGAAACACATTTTCCCCATAAATTCTTATTAGCTTAAGATTTTTTTAAAGTAAGAAAGAAAGAAACACATTTTCCCCATAAATTCTTATTAGCTTAAGATTTTTTTAAAGTACTCTCTATGTTTATATATATAATATAATACAGTAAATACTAATATAAAGTATAAAACAGTCAATACTAATATATAGATTTTATTTGCATTTTTGTAATGAGAATTTGGAGCATAAACATTCTAAATTGTCCCTAAAATTATAACAAAATCCAAAGAAGTGGGTCCTAAATAGATCTGTCTTGAAAAAGCCTTAATTATTTAATATTACATCCCTCTTTTAAATTTATTTTGAGCTGAAATATGACCTGGACATGTTGCTGACTGGTTTCATGAGATTCATCATCTAGTTCAAGAAGTTTTATTTGTTTCTCATCTCTAGACATTGTCCCTATATTTTAATTGTGATGTATTATAAACTAGGTAGAATTAAGTAAAAACAGCCCTTAAATAATAAAACTACATGGTGTGGTCTGTTGATATGTGTGGTTTTGTGAGCGTAGTACAAAAAAAGTTGTTTCTATAACATTAGGCCGACCATATCCGGCATTATTAAAAACATATCGCGGTCACGCCGGTAAGTATATAGCTAATAGTTCATCGATGTGTCCTCAGAATAAAGAAAATCAGTAAGAAACCCACCTCGTTTCCCCACCACGAGCCACGTTTAGCATTATCCCTGCATGAAACTGTGACATCTCTATTTAGATACCTGTATCTGTATAATCTTATTTATTCGTTCATTTATGCGTCCCTCAGTATGTGGGGTGCAATGGGCCAGCAAGTGCAATATTTCGAAACCCTATCTCTTGTATATAGTTGAATGACTGTGTGTGTGTGTGTGTGTGTGTGTGTCCTGTGTGAGTTGAATGACTGTGTGTGTGTGTGTGTGTGTGTGTGTAGAGAGCGTCTCGATGTGCCATGCTGATTTTGCACACTATATTAACCCACGTATGGATGATCGCTCTGCCAAACCTTCTGTGTTAAACTATCTTTGTGCTGACATTAAGACAAAATACTGTGGAGTTACATCGGTGTGTGTGTGTGTATATACTAGTACGGAGAAAAGTAAATGTGTATCTTGTTGCAAGTCATCTCGGTGGTTTTTCTTTGTGTGTTTGTGTGTAAATCTCATTCATTTAGCGCATGCATAGGGCTTTATATCTGCAATCACTCTACTGCACAGGAGTACTCAGTAGTTTTATAATAGCTGCCGCTTCAGGTGCACAGCATGCATAAAAAGATTTATAAATACAAGCTTGAAAGGGAGTGAAAACATCTAAACATACAAAACAGTACATCTACAACATTTGGTTGGATGTCAGATGGTAATGGTTTCTGTACGTCAAAAGATACTATGATTTTACCATGCTACATGTCCAAAAAACATGGTACTTTATTGTTAGACAGTAAACCTCTGTTAGCATTTAAATAATTTATTTTCTTAATTACACACCAGATTTGCATTCACCTCGTAGAGAAACCGTACAATTTCCAAAGTCTCTTCAGAACACTAAAATGTATATTTTATTTTGTCTTTATTGAACTGAGTCTGTAAGCTTCCGTCCCCAAAATATGGTGATTTTATTTGAAATGTTGTGGTTTTATTTGAAAAATTTTATTTTTGCTAATCTAACTTTTGGTTTGTGTGGAAAAAAGTTGTTGGACCTAACTTGTGATATCTGCAGTGATTTCTAATATTTTAGTTGAAGGAATCACTCTATAGCTGGTTACTCTGTATGTGTGGAGTGTGTATGACAAAAGTGTATTACTGAAAAATAAATAAATAAATAAATATTCCTATTGTGTTGATATATCAGTGTTCTTTTGCTTTATTTGTAAAAGTTTTGTTCCTTTTTGCCACAAAACCCGAAAAAAAGTTAGCATTTTAACACTTCCGGTCCCACTTAGGTTTGTGTGATTTCTTGTCATGACGGTGAAGCTTGATGATATATTCACAGAATATTTGATTCCTTGCGACATCTTTATCCCGTTTAAACACAAAAATCATGAATCACTGAAGTTTTCTGATAATCACTGATAATTTCCAGTTGTAGTCAGCACTGAAATCAGTCAAAATGTGGCATCATTTCAAAGGCAATAGTGTTTTTATTTATTTATTTTTATGTATATTATTTTTACGATTTTAGAGTTTTCAGTTTAATCAGTGAATATTTAATCACAATTCAGGCATGTTTTATATGGGCTATATCATACAAGGATATTTTGACAATGATTTTAAAGGATTAGTTCACTTCCTGAATAAAAATTTCCTGATAATTTACTTAACCCTATCTCATCTGAGATGTTAATATCTTTCTTTCTTTCTTCAGTCACAAGGAAACAAAGGTTTTTGAGGAAAACATTCCAGAATTTTTCTCCATATTTGTTAATGGACTTCAATGGGGACCAATGGGCTGAAGGTCCAAATTGCAGTTTCAGTGCAGCTTCAGAGAGCTCTACACAGTGACGGCGCTACACCGAGGCTGGGGGGGTCTATAGCCCCGTCAGAATTTTGAATAGCCCTGGTTTAGCCCCATTTATTTATGAAGTAATAATTTTTACCACAAGCACTTGCTCGACTTAGCGCGTAATGTAATCATGTTGGAAAGGTCATGCATGATGTAGGCGGAAGTACCGACCCTGTGTTTACAAAGTGTGCAAAGAAAGTCAAACGCCCTTTACAAAAAAAAAAAAAAGGTAAACCAACGATGTCAAAAAACTTAGAAAATTAGTTTTTTGCCCTACCTAACCTTTCTGAACCGGAGTAGCTGGGATCGGGTAGAGCCCTTTGAAGCTGCACTGAAACTGCAATTTGGACCTTCAGCCCATTGGTCCCCATTGAAGTCTAATATATGGAGAACAATCCTGGAATTAATTTAATTTCTTAGCAACTGAAGACAGAAAGACATGGACATCTTGGATGAAATGGGATGAGTAAAATATCAGGATTTTTTTTTTTTTTCTGGAAGTGAACTAATTCTTTAATGTTTATTTCTTTGTAACATTGTCTCTGTGATGTTTTGACAGAAATTATTTCCATGGTAAATGTTTATGAGGTGTGTTTTTTTTTTTAGCTATTTATACATGAACGATGGCAGGCATACAATAGTTTTATCTCCACCTTGATGTTCATGCCTAAGTTGTAAAAGTGCGAAAGTTGCCAATATTATCGCCACAACATTACCTTTATCACATAGAGAACATACTTGTATCATACTCGTATGGAAATGTTTTAAGGGTCTTTAATATAGGATATGGATAAATGTCATATTTATTGGTGTATTTAGTGTAAGTATTTATTTATTTAATTTATGTATATTTTTATTTTTTTTTTTTTATTATTATTATTATTATTATTATTATTTTAATTGAACTTCTGAGAATAATACAGCAAGTAATGTACGTGGCACACTATTTAAATGTCTAATGATTTTGTTTGGAAGGACCAGTAATAAATGAGTACATGATTTATTTTTCCCAGCGCATATTAATGAACTGAATAATTTTAGATGAAGAGACAAAAAAAAGCAAGGTTGAATAGGTAAGAGTGGACATAATTTGAAACGTGATAAATCTCAAAAATAATATATGTACTATTGCTTTTTATCAGTCGCTTAGAAACGAATGAATGTGAAGAGTTAATATGCAGCTGTTACTCTGTGTGGCCACCAGGTGGAAGCAGAACTACAGTTTTACTTTAGATTCGACTGAGGGCGCTGCTAGTCTTTTTCAGATAAATGTGCCTTCTGAAGGATATTATTGACTATATTAACTTATATTTTAGATAAATTAAAACTGTCCATTTTATATTCTTAAAAATGCTT
Source organism: Cyprinus carpio (assembly GCF_018340385.1). NCBI lineage: Eukaryota > Metazoa > Chordata > Actinopteri > Cypriniformes > Cyprinidae > Cyprinus > Cyprinus carpio. The sequence goes on along the minus strand of NC_056581.1, from coordinate 17,838,861 downwards.
TAGCATGACTGATTTCACACATCCTATGGTTCACATGTACATAAAATAGCACGTGGTGAGTCATTTCAAGCTTCAGTTAAAGCAAGGGTGTCAAACTCAATTCCTGGAGGGCCAGAGCCCCGCAGAGTTTTGTCCCAACACACACACACACACCATGTAGTTTTCAAATAAGCCTGAAGGACTTGATTAGTTGAATCAGGTGTGTTTAATTAGGGTAAGGGTTGAATCTAAACTCTTCAGGGCTCCTGGCTCCGGAGCCCAGCCTCATGATGTTGTCGTTCGCTGCGCGTCCATTAGATGGCAGTGACGCACTCAGCCACATCAAGACTTTGGCTTTGACTCATCAGGATATTGAGCAACCAAACCAAATCATGTTCTTCAGCTACCCAAGACATCTCATGCTTCATATCTGCGACCAATACAAACACGCGACACACGTGTGGAATCAACCCATGCTTTTATTTCATTTGTTGCATATAAAATGTTTTTTTTTTTCCTTTCTTGTAGTTTATGGACTTGAAACCGATTGGAGATGGATCTACAGAACCGGCAAAAGACTATAAGAGACTGAAAGAAGTGTTTCAGTTTTTAATCAGCAGAACTTATGAATCAAATGTTAAAAGTATCCCTTTAATGACATTGAAAAAATACCAGTAATAATAATAATAATAGCCACGATTGGCTTTGGTCCAGGGCTGCTAATCTACAGTACGCGTGTCAGAAAGTATGCTTATTTAACATCTGAAACTCTAAGAACTCGTTCAGTTTAGTGCACAAGCACATCTACAAGGCTGGATGAGATGAAGGTAGCAGACGGTACCTGAACGAAGTTAAAGAACAGCATGAAAGTAGAAGATCACAAGCAGCCAAGCACCTCTAGGGCAAACCGAACCGTCCCGGGACTATTGCAGCCACTGTCTTGACAGCAACATTCACTATGTGCCACATTTTTAGACCTACAAATGAATAGTAGTAACCCAAGGCGTCCTAAGCTTTAGCTTTAAATGCAGCGCATAAGATGCCCTGATACCCTGGCAGCAGACATCGTTCTCCGAAACACGTAAAGAGACCAAACAGACACACAAACAGAGAGTTTTTAAGTTAAGGCACAGCCCTGGGGCCAAACGCCAGTGGTGACTCGTCTCAAATGGTTTGGCTTTCCCCAGATCTCCAGAAACACACGTTTGAAGGTGACCGTTTCATTTTTATACAGAATATTATTATTATTATTATTATTATTATCATCATCACTTTTTTGTTTGTTTTTACATTGGATAATATTTATAATAATAAACATTCTCTCAACAAGAGTTTACCAAATACAGCAACTCCATCTGGGATGAAGTTTAGAATCTGTCATCATTTACAACAAACATTACAATATATACAGCAAAAATAAGTAAATTGTTGTATACATTGTTGTAAAAAGTGATATAATGAGAATATAATGAGAAGATAAATATTATGGTTATGTCATGTGGTGTCGTATGGTGTGTAATGGATATAATTTCACAAACTTAAATAACAAAATCAGTTCTACTCGAGCCAGGTTTCAAGTTTCTGTGAGCGTATTATATTAACTACAGATCTGAAAAAGTTTGTTCTATGTACACGAGCAAAAACAGGAGGCCAGTAACTTGCAAGTCCACACGCTCTATGCTACAGGTGATGGTCTACAGTACTGCTTTCAAACAGAAGCCAAACAATAAATTAAAACCATATACAGATATAAATAAGTCCTTATTAAAAGCCACGTGTCACATAGTGCATGTCCGGAGCGGGAGGGAAGTGTGGTGTGAAATGAAAATGTGGATTTTGACGCTGAACTGCATCTAGCCCTAAGAGAAGATCTCTGATCTAATGAAACATGAGGGATGGGGAACATACTGTAGGTGATTGTGAAAGGCATTGTACAACAAATACTCTACGATGCGCAGGACTTCTGACCTACACGCTGATGTGGTTTTTTAGGAGTTTGCATCCTGCAGATGAAAACAGAAAAAGGCAAAAGGAAAGAAAATCAGAGTCTCAAATGCTATGAAATCTCCAGATGTCCTTACAACAGAAGTGCTTCGAATAAATAGTTTGAGGCTGAATGTCGGATACACCCATAACAGGATGTCGCCATTAGAAGAGGTTTAGCTTGACCTGGAGTTATAAAGCCTGAACAGGATGTTTGTGTCAATCTGAACTGCATTAAAACCAAAAAACAAACAACAACAACAAAAAGTTTTTGAACGGTGTTTCAAAAAGGATTAAAGTCAATGATAAAGTTCTTAAAGGCATATGTTTGTTTGGTAACACATTACTTGGTGCCTGTAATATATATGAATATTTTAATACTACATATATTATCCGCATTATTAACACACACACACACACACACACACAATATATATGAATATTTTAATCACAACACATATATATATACCCACACAATACAATATATACATATGTATAAAAATTAGTACATATACACATGCATATATATGTAATTTTAATGTGGTGCCTGTATATTTTAATATATTTGTATTATCTGCATTAATATTAAAGCATAAAGAATATATCTATATATAATATCTATACACATTCATTCTTTTATATATATATATATATATATATAAAACAGGCTTTAAGTGCAGTGTTGCTGAAATAACTGCTCTGACACAAGACAGAAAGAAATCAGAAATGAGTTAAACACACATCAAGCATCTGTAGGTGTATCTAGAGACTCATTAGAGGTAAAGTGTTTGACGAAGTACAAAAAACAACAACGTAAATACAGCTTCTGAATGGAGGGTGTGGGACAGCAGTGATGTGAAAATGGTAGCGAACGCACGACCCACGCCGCGTACTTGCAAGTTACCCTTCACGTGAAGTTTCCTCAAAAACACAACAGCTGCTGTTTTGTTATTTAAAAAGTAACTATGTAAAAATCTGTATGTATACCGTACAAAATCATTGAGGAGGCCATGACAGCGCTGGGCTGTTTGTTTTTAGTCTTTTGTGAAATTTTTCTCAGTCAAAAGTTTAGGAAGACTTAAAACGTAGAAAATAAGGTCTCTTTGAAATCCAAGGAAATGCGTTCCTGCGTCGATCCCCGCTGGCGTCTCCTCTGATTGCTTTGTGCGGGAAATTTCCTCACTGTCACTGTCCACAGAGGATCACGGAGGAGGAGGAGGAGGAGGAGGAGGAGGCCGTCCAGGACGGGCGAAGGTAAACAAAACCAAGCTTGAAAAAACAGAGGACTAAATATTATTCCTGAGTGCAAATAAAACGACAACCTACCAAAGTCTTAGTGTCCTCTCGTCTCCAGGCAGCTCGGAAAAGAGAGCGAGAGAGGAGCGGCCGAGGGCTCGGAGTGCAACGTGCGCTTTGGAACTCAATTTTATTGTCTGTTATTAAATATTTGCGTTTTTTCGCGGCAGCTAGTCCGGCCCATCCAAACATGCTGCTACGTGTCTGCCGGCTGCTCCTCCTCGTCTTCTTCATCGTCCTCCTCTTCTTCCTCCTCCTCCTCCACCATGCTGGGTTCTGTGGAAACCTCCTCTGAAATTCCCTCCTCCGCTTCTGGAATCTCCGTGGATTCCGAGTCCTGTGTGATGAGAGTTTTAGAATCACTACAGCTGTTGTCGTCCTCCTCTTCTTCATCCTCCTCCTCCTCCTCCTCCTCCTCCTCGGCCTGGCTGCCGCTGTCTTTCTCCGTGTCTGATTCTCCATCCTCCTCCAGCGTCAGTTCAAACTGGAACTTATCTGCTCCAGCGGAGCGGCTGCCCTCCTCGGGGGCGGGCGATGGGCTCTGTGGGATGGTGCTCTGGTACCACTCTCTGTTGTCCTCTAACGTGTCCAGGATGTCCTGGGCGTCCGGGTGTACGAGGTCGGCCCACGTCTCCCACAGCGGGTGCACGATGTAATCAATGAAGCCCACCTGGAGGCAGAGACGGCCGTGAGAATTACACTCACATACAAATGAGAAATTGAGGAACATGATGTTCGTTTTTGGTTGGTATTAATTGTTAAATAAAATACTGTATTTACAGTTCATTGACAAAGCAGTGTTTTCACTGTTGACTAGAACTTTGAAATCAAGCTGAAATTAAATATAAATATTACATAACATTTGTATTGAAACCAAGCTAATCAGAAATATATATTTTTTTAAATACTGACACATTAGAAATAAACAGAATAAATAATTATTTTCATTACATCATTAAATGTCTGCTGATTTCATATTGGTTTAACAATATTCATATTGATTTAAAAATTTCATCGAATTTTCCCCATTTTTTATTTGCAACATATTTTTTTTTATATTACAATGTCTGCTGATTTCATATATAAAGTGTAAAATAAATCAATATTTTGACTCTGGTGCTTTTGGAATTGATGAAGCTACCTGAGACTTCTCTACAGAGGCGTTGTGTTTGTCACACATGGGGCTGATCTCCATCCCTCGCTCTCTCTCTCGGTCGCCCTGACTGAAGAACTCCTCCATGATGCGGTCCGTCCACTGTTTGTACAGCTGCAGGGGTTTGGTGGGGTTACTGAGGTCCGCACAGTGCACCATGTTCTGAAGCACCTGAGGAACATCAACACATGCTTCACTGAAAACTCATTGTTAAATTACAATTTAAATACTGTATGTGTCAGATGCAGCTGAGACAATTACATCATATAATTAAATCAAAACAGTATCATAATAAAAAACTAATTAAAAAAATTAAGTCCAGTATTAAAATGTTAAACTTATCTGATATACCAAAAGATAGTTATTGAAATACTATGAATTAACAAGTTATATTTTTAATTTAAATATGTCATCCTATATTTACAATAAACCAGTATCATAATAAAAAAATATAATTATTGAAATGATAAAATGTTAAACTTATGTAATATCCCATTCGATCATTATTAAAGTTCTATCAATTTACAATTTCTGCATAATTTAGCATTTAAATCACATCAAATGAGTATCACATTAGACAGTTAAGTTCTATAAATTTCTAATTAATTCTTAATTTAAAGTTTAATTCATGAAAAATGAGTCAGATGGAACTAAAAAATCTTACATTTACTTAAATATAATAAAATAAAATTAAATATAATAAAAACAATGAATACTAAACTTAAAACATATATATATTAATTAATATAATCTTATATTTACAACAAATCAGTATCATAATAAAAATAAAAAATAAAAATGACTTCATCCCATTAGTTATTGGGTTTACCATTTAAATCGTGTGTCAGATGCAGCTGAGAAATGTTTATAAACAAGTCTGGTGAATAAAATAAAACAATAAGTTAAATAATAAAATTATAAATTAGAAAAGTTATTTGTTTATTTATTTGTTTTGTATATTAAGTTATGTTATTTTAATGTGTATTGTTTTTTTAATTTTAAATTTATGTTAATGTGTGTTGTGTGTAGCTAAAATTTTTTTTTTTTAAAAAATGTTGACTTGAAAGTAATTCTGATAAATATGATTTAATATCCCACTATGTAGTTTTGGAAGTTCTATTAATTTCCAATGATCTGTGATTAAACAAATAAATGATAATAATCAAATGGGTTTCCTAATCACCACTGGTCAACAAAATAGTGTAATTATGAGTCCCGCAAATGGGTTTCGCTGAGCCAGAAGTTTTCCGCCCCCCAACTCACACCATTGGCTGAGCCAAGAGTGGCAGTGTTGGGCCGCTCCATCAATGTTTTGATAGATCCAAGAGCAAGACTCCAGAACTGGTGACCTTCTTGGTCTCGACCATGGTCTTCAGATCGGCCAGCAGGTTCATGTGTTTGGACATATCAGTCGCCAAGACCTGGGAGAAACATGTGAGAAAACCTTGAGCCAGAATTCTGAACGATCATCATCAATGCTAAATGTCATCTGAGCGGGACGTACGATGTCGATGACCATCTTGCGCAGCGATTGTCTCTGTTTTTTGGTCAGGTTCTGGAAGATGTCACAGTTCTCCTCCTGCAGGAGTTTGAAGCCCACCGCCAGATGATGGTTTTCCAGCACCGACGAGTCATTGTACATGAGTGCTAACTCCGAGTCTGCAGACATGAAGAAAACACGGCAAACTCGGTGACCTTGTGCTAATGTGTACACGAGCGTGACGGACTCTGTGTCAGCAGCAGGAATCCATCACTGTCTGTGAGAGATTACAGCCAGACACAATCCCATGAGGCCTGAGTCACATTTATCTGTCCTATCGGTCCATCAGTGCTGCTTATGACAAAATAAAGTTATGTAAGCAGCGGTTTTGAGGACACTGTGTGTCTCTGAGCTGATGGGATTGAGTGATCTGCTCTGAACCATTTCACTGAATTTATAGATCTGTCCATTACAATACAAACTCCTGAGCTGCCATTCAGGGAATTATTAGGCGTTTAAAAACATGTTGTTTAAACATGATAAATACAATACATATTGTATGTATCAAATGTATAATGCCCTTTCTGGATGCTGATTGGTCAAATAATGCATTCTAGTTTTAGATCTTTTAGAGGAGGAATAACTTGATGAATTTTCTTAGTTTAGTAAATAAAATTTGTAATTAAAATATTTGTGCTCTTATATATATTATATATATATATATATATATATATATAATTATTAGTATTTAGTAACAGCTTTATAAAGGCAATAAGGCCTTTCATACCTTATGGCTTAATTACAATAGTCATCATAACTTTCATAACTGTTAATTTTTTTGAACCAAATTTTGGACCAAACTGTGGAATTTACATTATTGCATTATTATCGTTAGACATTTAAGTAATTGGATTATTATATTTAGAAATGTAAATAATCAGACTATATTTATAAATTTACATAATTAGATTACTATGTTTAGACATTTAAATAAAGAGATTATTAATACATTTAAGCAATTCGGTTATTATATTTACACAATTAAATGAGTTTATTTTATTTGTACATTTAAATAATAATATTATATGATGTATTCATTTAAATAATAAGGTGATTGTATTTTTCCATTTGAATAATCAGATTATAGAAATGTAAATAAAGAAATTATTATATTTAGACAATTAAAATTGAGATTACTGTATTCATACATTTAAACAATGAGATAATATTTGTTAATTTCAATAATTACATTATAGAAATGTAAATATTATAGAGGATTAGATTTTCACACTTAATGACATTATTATGTTTACACATTAACAAAATTTAAATAATAACCAAAAGCATGACTGCAGACATATTTTTGAATCTTTTAAAATGAAAAGCTTTACTATTATTGCTATTTTCTACGGCATAATCCAATAACAATCAAACACGTCACAAGTGTTTTGTTGATTTTAGTATTAGTTATCATATGCTCAATTGTTTGGATCTGGTTTGAATAAAGCATATATTCATGCAGCACACTTACTGGTGTTAATAAGGAACTGGTTGGAGACACCCGGGTGGTCTACGTCGTGAATAGCACTGGCGAAAATGGCAGCGAGGATTTCAAGGTCTGTGAAAACCGCCTGAAAGAACAACATGTGGATGTACGGTGAGTGAGAGCAGACATTATCTTCACCACATAACCTTTTTCGAAATCCAGCAAGTAGCACACAAGGTCATATTGAATCAAATGTGAATTAAATGGCTCATATGCTACACTTTTTACCTGTAATTGACTTATAACATTAGTCACGGTTAGTTGCATCAAAAAATTTCCACCCCCTATTCCATAAATGTTCTCATTTATTTTTAAACGGAAGGAACCCCTTGGTTTTGTTCCCCTCTAAAGGGGCAAACGGCGTCTCTCACCTCCAGAGCAGGCGTGGAGAGCAGCACGTGTGTGGACTGGGTGACGTCAGCAGCGTGAATGTTACTGTGATACGCAACATCAGCATGATAATGGTCTTCTAAGGTCATCAGGTATGTTATGAAAGTGTCCAGGGGAATTTTAAATGTTTTGAGTAAATCCCTTTCCTGTGGGAGAGAAAAACAGATAGAGAATAAAGTGTCGATTCACGATAACATGAGCATGCATTTGCAACACATCATGTGACGCAGCATGTTAAATAATGCAAGATTTCATTGGATAATATAAAGTAGGCTATGATATTATTGGTTACAACTGTTTTTCCCTGTCCATGTGACCTTGGTTACATCAGAGGTGAAGAGAGTTATGAAAACAAACACTGATGAATTGTGCACAGCAAGACTTTTATTAGTTAAGTAAATAAAGTTGAGTGGTGAATGTTTGGGCTCACCTGAAATATAGTGTGCATCATCACCGTTAAAGGCCTGTTGCCTGAAAACTCTGTGACTTTAAAAACATTAAGGCCCCATTTGTTTATGTCCTCCAGTTCCTGAAACACAGCAGCCAATCATTAGACAGTCCCATTGTGTGTGATGCCATTTAACTCCAAAAATAATTAGAGTAGACTAGTGATGCACAAAATTTTTTTCTTCTTCAAAATTTCGCTTGAAAAAAAAAAAAACATTTCAGTGCATTAATAATCAACATAAAACAATTATGCAAAAACTATTTTAAAAACTTATTTTTGTATTCGGTTTTGACCCAGAAGTTTTCTTTTAGTGCATCACTATAAATGACAGTTGTCTTCAGTAGAGCTGCTCACAGCTGAATTAAACTTGTTTCATAACTTGATCAACTTTACACTATTATAAACTAAAAATCAACGCTGAACTATATTGAGTTCTTCTGTAGAGGCGCTTTATAGCTGAATTGAGTTTGCTTCATAATTGAAGATCTCTGCAACACTGACACTGTTAGTGAACTGAATTGGATCAATACTGAACTGAACTGAACTGAATCAAGGCACTATAGTCTTCAGTAGAGCTGCTTTATAGTTGAACTGTGTTTCCTCCATAGCTTTGCAGCATTCAGTTACTGAACTAAACTGAATCAGTACTGAACTAAACTGAGCTGAATAATGGCACTAGTGTCTTTTTTATGGTTGCTGTACAGCTGCATTTGTATTTGTTTCATAATTGAAGAACCAATACTGTTATTGTCTTGTTTTATTACTGGGAAGCTGCTTTGAAACAATCTGTATATTATAAAGTGCTATATAAATTAATGTGACTTGACTAAACCCATTTGCAACATGTATAAAAATAATAAATGTTGGTTTGGCTTTTAAAACAGCCACAAATATTCTGGAATGATTCAGGACTCGTTTTACAAATAACCTGTGAATCTGAGGAAACTGACCTGCTGAAAAGAGCAGTGTTTGTTGTGTTTCTGAATGCATTCATCAGTCAGTGTGTTGATGAATACTAGCTTAACCCGCAATATGCTCTCGGTTAAAAAAAAAACATGCCGGTCGACAAGCTTCCTGGTGAACAGCATGACACTAACTAGCATGGAAACTCATGCTGCTCCAAGCTGCTCTTTTCAGCAGGGTACAAAATCTTTCCAATTGCATGTCATCCATCTACGTCATCGGACTGAAAAGCTCCAATGACCTTTCGTCAAGGTCTACAAGAGTCTCTGATCAGATCCAATCAGCATTCAGTTGAGCTGATTGCGGTTCTGTCCGAGTCTGAAGTGTTTGAAGCAGCTCTCCAACACAAATAAGCCTGTCCTGCATCACCGCCGCTCACCTTGGCTAAGGAGTCCTCCGTATCCGTCTTGACCCCGAAGCGAGGGATGTTGGAATTGGTGAGGCTGGTGCTGTGCATGAGTTTTTTCACCCCACTGATCTGACACATGGGCTTTTTCTTCTTCTCTTTCTCCTTCTGCGTCTGTGGGGAGGGCATTTCCACATCGTGCTGTTTGTCTGGAGAGACAATGGGGAGGAGAGCGTGATCGTGAGCCGGAGCTCCAAACCTCACCATGACACTCACAAGTCAAATGTGTTCATGTTTTGTGATTGATGGTTTACCTAAAAATGTGTTGGAGATGTACTCTGAGACCTGGTTACCAGATCTGCTCATCTCAGACAGGTGCGTTAACTCCCTGTTCAACATCCGCTTGAACTGCACAGATAGATGGATAGACAGATAGATAGAAAGGACAAAAGTTTTAATCAGTCATGGTAATGCTTCATGATTGGGTGACACAAAGACAATGAATAAATGAATCAATCAACTGAATTTTAAAATCAATCAGCTGTAACCTTCTATTCTAATCAGTGTGAGAACAGACGCCCTCAGACCCTTCAAATAAAACCAGACCAGCCCTAAAAATAGCCACATCTAGAAATCAGGCACATTTTGTGAATTCATAAATTCATATTTGTAATCCCATCATGAATAATTAAGAATTAAAAGAGATTATATTTAAAATTAGACAATGTTTTTGCATCGCAAAATCATTTTCATAAAAAATTATTTCATTATATAAAAACATAATATTTCATAAAATATACATATATGAAAAATATTTCATTATATATATATATATATATATATATATATATATAATATATATAATTATATAATAGAAAAACAACAAAATATAATTTATATATTTTTTTTTCTTTCATCTGTGATGTCCCTCAGTATGTTTTTGACAGATTTACTCTAAAGGAGGGTAAATCCTTTAATAAATTTGCCAGGCCTAAAAATACATTTCATCTTTACTGTCTTACATAACAAATGCATTGATTTACAACAGCACACCATTAACACTGAAGATATCTGTATATGGCAGTTTAGAAGAGATCAACCTAAAGCCTTCAAACCTGATCAAACAAAACTCCAGAAAGGTTTTTCTCACACCGGACCGAAACTGCCCTATAAAATATTCATCTCTGCTAATTTGCATATAATTTACATGTGGTGTACCACACATTATTTGAATACATCAATTCATGATGACAAAAAAACCCTCAATGATTAAAAGAAAAGTAAATGCATAGACGCCAAAACTGATTATTTGCATTTTGCTACTTCACAGCTACCAAATAATGATCCCCGTACATCCAACACTACAGATACATAAAAACAGCTTCAGAGAAACCATGATGCCATACCTTTATATATCCCCATGAGACGGAGCGTAAATAATTTGCTTCAGGCATCTTTGTTAAAGCTCCGAAACACGCAAAAGCAAGAAACGAACCACTCCTAAATCCATGGACAATGCCACACAAATGCTTCTGTGGGCTCAGGCTAAAAACTGAATCTCGGGATCAGGTGGAGGTGTGATGGAGGTGCGGAGGCTGGCAGACATGGCTTGGCTTGGCTCCTCTGAGCCACGAGAAAGATGCTGGGCTGCTCAACACCTTCCAAATATGGGACTGCTCATATAATCGATGCTGTTCGTGCCCCTCCACACAGCCAATCACAGCTCATTACTGAGAGGGAGAGATGGGGGCAGCAGCGCCGTCATCCGCTGATGGAGGATGCAGGCCTTGGAGAACGACTGTGTTTTCACAGCTCACCTTGTACCTGGTATAATCATACGGCAGAGCGGCATTGTGCTCCGATGACTCACGAGAGCAGGATACCGGCAATATATATGTCATCAAGTATTGATAGACAGAGATAATTCGATGATATTATCGACAATGACCTATCAGAAGCAGGAGCTTCCTCTTATGTCATTTCTAACATCAACATTAACTGCAATAAAGAAATAAAATAAAGAAAATATGTACAATTAAAAGTAAATCCAAGGATTAAACTGGATTTTCAAAACATATGCAATAAAATATATAAAACATTTCTGGGTTGAAATTCTAGAATAAAATAAAATGAAGAAAAAAATCTTGCGAAATAATAAAATAATTTTAGATTTAATAAATATTTAATGGTCATTTATTTGCCCATTGGTTCATTTATTTGCAAAATGATTTTTTTTTTTTTTTTTTTTGTCTCATTTGTGATTAAATGTCACCTCAATATGTTTTTTTTTTTTCACCCTAAGGGAAGATGAATTTTTTGAGTCAGGCTAAAGAATGCTTCTCATCTTTAAAGTCTTATATAACAAATGCAATAAATAAATAAAATTTAAATGAATTGATCTAATAAAATTGATAAAAATATGTACAATTAAAAAGAAAGCAAATAAACAAAAAAGCATTTAATGGATTAGACTGGATTTTATACATAATATACATAATAAATTAGATTTAAAAAAAATCTTGATTGAAATAAAATAAAATAGTTATCTCCTCAAATAATAAAATACTTTTAGATCTAATAAATATTTAATGCTCAATGATTTATTTGATAAGACTACTGGCCTCATTTCTCTCATCAACACTGGCCACTGTAAAACTGCCACTATACCAAAGCACGGCCTGGTTGATGTGATGTTCATGAAGACGTGCAAAATTCATTTCAAATTCATGACAGTCAAAAAGAGGAAGTAGTTAAACTTCTCAGACTGTAAAACAAACTCTTGTTTGAGTGTAAATATTGACATGCTGATAAACAGGGCCTAGGTAACGTCCACTTCCATTCTCGAATCAAAGGCTAATCAGAAGTGGGTGTCTCTGATGACACTTGCAAACTGGAGAATTGAACGCAGATCTGAAAATAAAACAAGTCTGGAACAGTTCGCCAGCATTCATATGGAGATATCGGCCCCCGTGTAAGCATAACATGAGGCTTTCATGTGGCCAGTGATGTTCTCATTTGAAAAACAAATGACAGATCAAGGGCTCTTTTATAAAAGCAGTAGCCACTGGCTGGGTTTGTTTGTGGCTGATTTGAATATGAACCTGAAGCCTTTACCATACAACATTAATACTATAATATCAGGAGAAATATACATTTACATTTATGCATTTAGCAGACGCTTTTATCCAAAGCGACTTACAGTGCATGCAGGTTAACACATTTTTTGACCTAACATGTGTTCCCTGGGAATCGAACCCACAACCTTTTGTGCTGATAACGCAATGCTCTACCACTGAGCCACAGGAACACTAATAGGAAGCCTCTGCGGAGGCGTATTACGTCAAAGCATTTCTTTATGCAAAGCAACACATTATGTGGTTCATCATAAACAAGGAAATAAAGCTTGAGAGAATCGCTGTGTATGTTCATTTTTTCTTTGTTATATAACCAAGAACTCCCTACTAACCTACTAAACAACACTCAGATAAAAATAAGAACAAAACATGGCCTTTACAATCATCATGTCTGCACTCATCTGATAATAAATCACATTTTAGACATATTTTGTTGCATAAATGCATGTCTGACATTGCATTTAAAGACTGGACAGTAAAAATGTACATCTTCACTGGTTTTAAACAATTAAAGATGTCTGATTAGTAAAGAATGACTTGAGGAAAGAATCTGACAAAAATACAAGTACTTAGTCTTTTTAATCCTAGCTGAAACATTTTTTTTAGCTTTAAGCTGATTGTATAATATGTATGTTTATTTACTGTTTGTTAATATGTATTTTTACTAGTTGTGTTATGATTGTGATAGTTTACAATGTAACACACTTTGAGAAGCTCATTGAAATGCCCTATATAAGTTAAAGTTTATTATTATTATTATTAAAAAGGTTCATAAATCAGTCTGAATCAAACTATATATCGATCAGAGCTTATCCAATCAGCTTTATAATGTTTGACGGCTTTAAGTCTTTTATTTAAATTCAAATGTTTCATAAATTTGAAGCTGTTTTTGACTTAAGTTGTCAGACTTATGATTCATTTCTTATGAATAATTTGTTATTTTGGACAAATAAAGAATTTTAGCGTCATATATATATATATATATTATATATATATATATATATATATATATATATATATATATATTGAATATATAGCGTCACACAGAAAACATTTTTGTGTTGGATTTCAAGCAAAAAAAAAAAAAAAAAAAAATTGCAGTAATATCATACTGGTCATATCGGCCACCACTAGTCATACTGTAGAGCGAGTGACATGATGGAACCATAGCAACTGTACACAAAACAGGATCCTGTAAGAAACACTGCCATACAGTACAGTGGATTATGATTAATTATAGACTACTGCTAACTAGAAGCAGTGTGGGCGCGAGCCATAGGAAGAGTCTGCTGCAGGTTGAGGCTGGTGTCATGCTGATGGAAACATGGGGGGAAAACCTCCGACCACACCCCAAAATCTGCCGGGATGACTTTCATGCTCGTCATCAGAAAGGCAATGCTATTTCTGGAGATCCAATTATCACCACGTCAAGTTTTATTGGGAACATGCACACTCATAATAACACATAATTCCAAACACATCTGACAGATACTAAATGCATCCTGGAACTGGATGAACCAACAGCTTAAGTGCACAAAGGCTAAATTTGATGAAGGCTCATTAGTGCAGGAATTTAAAATTGTTGACACAAAATTGTGAGACACAACGGCACATTATGTGTCTGTGTTGCTGTATGAATGCTGTACTGCGATGCAGGAAGGCTGTTTGTTCTCTTTAGTGAGGGAAACAGAGCCCTGTGGTTTTCTGTGTAGAATTCTGGCTGGATCTGAGGCCTTTAGCTGAGCTCACACAGGCCTCGTGTGGCTTTGATTAAAGCCGTCGGTGGATGCTTTGAGTATCGTTCAACGTTTTGTGCCTTGCGGTCGCTGCTTCAGAGAGGACCAATGGGATGCCAGAGGCTTCACCACAGCGCGCGTGCAGGATCCAAATCATTCAAGAAAGCCACTGACCACAGAAACCCCCTCATCCCATATGCTGAACCCCCGCTCTATAACCCATATGTCTAATTATCCTTCTGTCTTTCTTCCCTTCGGCGCTGGCAGGCCTCTGGCCGCGGGGTGTGGTGTTTGAGGAGCTTTCATGGAAGGGAATTTGGATACTTTGGTAAATCCAGATCTGCTGTATATATATATATATTAGGGGTGTAACGGTAAACGTATTCGTACTGAAAATTTTCAGTATGGGTCTTTCGGTTTGGTGTACCGAAGAAATACATTGTTTTAACCACTGCACGAGCAGTACTTCATTGGAAACTTCCAGTTTTATATATTGTTACTTTTGATAAGAGACAAAGTCTCATCTTTCAAATTATGTCCTTTTTTTTCAATAAATAAATGCCGTTTTGCTGTTTCTTTGATGGGGTGTGACAGATCACTGTATTAATGCCTCAGTTCAAATGGGAGCGTGATCCTCTCTTCCTCTTTACTACTAGTTTTAACACAAAATAAACATGAATGAACATATCACGCCTAGTGTAAGCGCTCAATCAGTGTTTCAACAGTGGAAAGATGGCAATAAAACAACTTGTAAACAAAATGTCACGTAGCATTTCATTTACCTCAGCAAGTCATCAGTGTCGTTATTACGCTATAAATGAAGTCTAGAGAAGAGCATTTCACAAAATATTAGACTATATACTCATTATATTTTACTTTACCTGTTAGTGTTGTCTTAATTATTTAATGTTTAAATAAATCCGTTATGAAATAAGTTATGAGAGGCACTGTACAGCCGTGGCCAAAAGTTTTGAGAATTACATAAATATTAGTTTTCAAAAAGTTTGCTGCTAAACTGCTTTTAGATCTTTGTTTCAGTTGTTTCTGTGATGTACTGAAATATAATTACAACCACTTCATACATTTCAAAGGCTTTTATCGACAATTACATGACATTTATGCAAAGAGTCAGTATTTGCAGTGTTGGCCCTTCTTTTTTCAGGACCTCTGCAATTCGACTGGGCATGCTCTCAATCAACTTCTGGGCCAAATCCTGACTGATAGCAACCCTTCTTTCATAATAACTTTTTGGAGTTTGTCAGAATTAGTGGGTTTTTGTTTGTCCACCCGCCTCTTGAGGATTGAACACACGTTCTCAATGGGATTAAGATCTGGGGAGTTTCCAGGCCATGGACCCAAAATTTCAACATTCTGGTCCCCGAGCCACTTAGTTATCACTTTTGCCTTATGGCACGGTGCTCCATCGTGCTGGAAAATGGATTGTTCTTCACCAAACTGTTGTTGGGTTGTTGGAAGAAGTTGCTGTTGGAGGGTGTTTTGGTACCATTCTTTATTCATGGCTGTGTTTTTGGGCAGAATTGTGAGTGAGCCCACTCCCTTGGATGAGAAGCAACCCCACACATGAATGGTGTCAGGATGCTTTACTGTTGGCATGACACAGGACTGATGGTAGCGCTCACCTTTTCTCACCAAGCCTTTTTCCAGATGCCCCAAACAATCGGAAAGGGGCTTCATCGGAGAATATGACTTTGCCCCAGTCCTCAGCAGTCCATTCACTATACTTTCTGAAGAAGATCAATCTGTCCCGATGTTTTTTTTGGAGAGAAGTGGCTTCTTTGCTGCCCTTCTTGACACCAGGCCATCTTCCAAAAGTCTTTGCCTCACTGTGCGTGCAGATGCGCTCACACCTGCCTGCTGCCATTCCTGAGCAAGCTCTGCACTGGTGGCACTCCGATCCCGCAGCTGAATCCTCTTTAGGAGACGATCCTGGCGCTTGCTGGACTTTCTTGGACGCCCTGAAGCCTTCTTTACAAGAATTAAACCTCTTTCCTTGAAGTTCTTGATGAACCTATAAATTGTTGATTTAGGTGCAATCTCAGTAGCCACAATATTCTTGCCTGTGAAGCCATTTTTATGCAACGCAATGATGGCTGCACGCGTTTCTTTGCAGGTCACCATGGTTAACAATGGAAGAACAATGATTTCAAGCATCACCCTCCTTTTAACATGTCAAGTCTGCCATTCTAACCCAATCAGCCTGACATAATGATCTCCAGCCTTGTGCTCGTCAACATTCTCACCTGAGTTAACAAGATGATTACTGAAATGATCTCAGCAGGTCCTTTAATGACAGCAATGAAATGCAGTGGAAAGGTTTTTTTTGGGATTAAGTTAATTTTCATGGCAAAGAAGGACTATGCAATTCATCTGATCACTCTTCATAACATTCTGGAGTATATGCAAATTGCTATTATAAAAACTTAAGCAGCAACTTTTCCAATTTCCAATATTTATGTAATTCTCAAAACTTTTGGCCACGACTGTATAAATGAATATATTTTAACAATAAATAGACTTTTTATAATTTAGAAGTTAATTTAAAAACTACATTATGCACAATTTACATGTTTGCATACATTGTTTTAAGTTAAGTTACTTGTTTTATATTTATATTTATATACTTGTTTAAAATATTTCTACATATGTACATATACGATTTTGAATATTTATACTTATAACAATATTTTTATAATTATATACTTATTTTGTATATACGTTGTATATTATACTTTATTTTATAAATATCTAAAAGTAATAAACAATATATACAATATATATTAAACATTTATATATATATATATATTTATTTTTTTATTATTATAATATATATTAAACATTTATATATATATATATAGTGTGTGTATTTATTTTCATATAATTTTATATAAAAATATATTTATAATTATATATTTACAATATATTGTGATCTTCTGTGATATGGATCGAGTCCAACCTTGAATTTAAATTTGTAGGATCAATTAGTAAAGTAACAACATGCTCCTCAACAAGACATAATTTGAAGAATCATTCATGTCTGGAGCACAAACAACACAAGTTTCATGCTGTAGTTTCATTCTTAAGGTTAGGGGTTTGTTTAAATCCATTAAATCCTCTAAATCTGAGCCCTTAGGTTAGGGATTATAGAGTTGCCGATGTTGGATTTATTGTTTTCATAGTCATTGGGGATTCTTTACGTGTCTAAACAAATATTGATACCAGTAAATGAGTCTGTCAAATGGTACATTCTAGAATCATGCTATGTTTCAAGACACAATATATGTTATGCAATAAAGCAGCCAGAGATCAAATAACACACTTAAATTTGCATTTGATGCACTGTGCTGTTACAGAACGCAGTTCATTTCTTAACCATGTCTTCATTTGCATCTCTTCGCATCATATTTTTATAATCAGGTGCATAAGGCGTTTTACATTTGTTCTCGCTGGACCAATCAGAAGCAGCTCTCCTTAATGGCCCCTCAGTCTCTCCTGCCTGTTTTTATGGTTTGTTTTTGAATGTACTGAGCATGCTCCAGAATCACCGGCATAGGCCTGCCACGCTGCATACTGATGAACATAATATCTACAGTACACACACACAGCAACAACATGCCCTCCCTGACACAGCGCAGACAAACGGGCTTGTGCAGGATCCCACATGCTTGCAGTCGCCATGGCAACGCAGACAAATTGAGCCTTGCAGTGGGCTGAGAGGCAGCGCAGACGATGCACACGCACCACATGCGGCTCAAAGACACCCAGCCGAAAGGTTAATGAGGTCCACTAGCAAACATTACAGAATCTTAGTGGCTCTTTGCCTAAACGCTTATTTGGGCCTGAAATGTTAAGGCACATTGTGATAAATATGAGGACACTGATGCAGTCACGTCACTAGCATGAGTCTGGCTGTGCATATCGCAGCCTGTCTGCTGTGTGTGAATGATAAAACCCTCACATACACTGTCAGGATGCCATGATGTCATGCCTGGGCTAGTTTAGACATGCAGCATCTCATTCTGTATCAGCAGTGAGCCTTGAGACTCTTCAGTATATACAAGCATATGCTGCATACAAGTGTGTATAATACTTCTTAGCGTCAGGTGTTTTCAACAGTATTCACCTTCTGCACATGTGAATGATTCCTGAATGATGTGATGTTGAGGAGAGTGTGCTGTTTCTTTACTAATTAATCAGTTGCACCATTTTAACCTGCTGGATGATAAAACAGGTGAAAAAATCACAGACACAGTGAAGGAGGGAACCAAGCTTTATCTACAGAAGATCATAGAAAATTCAAAGTGGACTCTTTCGTCTTGGGCCAGAAAGCAGCCACACAGCAACTAAAGACGGCCAGTGTCTGACCAAAAACCAGTTCTACAAAGAGTGCTTCCTGTCTATTCAGCAATAAAGTCTGATGATATGGTGAGGTTATATAATCGGTGTCACTGTAAACAGTTTGTATAATACCCACAGATTGTGAGAAATTATAATAGTTGGCAGGAACAAATAATAGAGTCAAGAATATTTACATGTAAACATTGTCTAAAACGGGATGTTGCAAACATGTTTACATTTCATTATATGAAGGTGTTTGGGTAACACACACACACACACACACACACACATCTGGTTTACCATCTTTGTGGGGACTCTTCACAGACATAATCCTGTACAAACTATATATTCTATCGCCCTACATCAGTGGGCGCCAACCTTTTCAAGCCCAAGATCCCTGACCTCTGTCTTTATGAAAGGCAATATCTACCTATTGATGAACTGATAGAAAAAGATTATAATTCCAATTTGAGGCCTTTTATTTAGTATTTTAATTAGTGATGCACCGATCATGATTTTTCGAACTGAACAAACTAGATATCCCCAGAAACCATCTAGAACAGTCTAGCATTCACACAGCAACAACCTGGTAACCATACAAAACCCCCTGCCATCATAACACGAGTTTTGCACATGCAAACACCACTCATATTTGCTTTAAAAATGTAAAAATCCAGTTTGTGGAACAATAATTCAAAGTACCAAAATCCAATGAAAGACATTCAACATTTACATGACAACAAACATTATATCACCCAGTTCCAATGTGAAAAATGATTCATGACCTTCAGTAATACTGGCACCTCCTCTCCTCTTAGACCCGCACCAAACACATAAACCAAAACAAGACCTCTATCCCGTATTTCCCTAACCCCCTCCACAAAAAGGAATTAAAGGGAAGCTTTGCTGGAGACTGAAGTCTTGGGTACAGTGACATGCCACATTAAAGATGCCTGTGTAGTAATCAGCAATGCTAAACATGATCCCCAGCAATCTGACCTCCCCCCCACAAGAACAGACCCACGATTCCAACGACAACGATGCTTCAGTCTGATTCAAGGTCTTCCAGCATGGGCTAGACACACACATGCATGCATAAACAGACTCCAGCGTAAAGGAGTTTATACTCACACAGTGGGGCAACAAGCATTTGGTGTTTTGATAGCGCATCGAGCCGTCGGAAGTCGTCAGCCTTGCTGAAGCTGGATGCATGATGGACAACCCTGACTCACAATCCTGCACGTACATGACTCGTGTGTGTGTGTATCTCCCTGAAACTGCACCCCCTGGGGCAGCCATCTTGGCTCTAAAGCTACCTGATAACGTCTCCCGTCTGCGAGCCAACAGCCCTGCCAAATCGCACCAATCACCTGAGCTCCCCTGGGGAGCGGTGGTAATGACATTAAGTCAAGGGGAAGCCCTTCATTCTTAGGTGCGACGTAAGCTCCCGAGTGGAAAATACCTTGTGTTAGGTGGGAAGTTGAACGGTGACTCACCTTGTTGGAGGCCATCTCGCTGACAGAGTGTCGGGTCTGCAGGGTCTCCAGCTGGTCCAGGCACCAGTCCAGCTCCTCCAGGGTCTCGGTGGCCAGTTTCTGGTAGGCCTCCTCTGGAGGGAGACAGGGAAGGGGATGGTCAGTTTTGAAGCGTTTGACCGGGCTAGCCAAGGCTTCCCGGACATCGTCCACGTCGTAGACAGCCATGCTGGGATGTCCAGGGCGGACACATGGGTGACTCTTCATGGTGTGCTGTAAAGATCAGGGCTAAAAGATCAACGAGCTGCTCCTTGCCCTCTAAAAACTTCAGAGCTGGTCGATGCAATAAAACAGAGTTACACAGCTGTCATTCCAGCCGTGCAGGGCTCCTGGTGTAGAGCGCATCGGAGCCCCATGCTCATAGAAAACAAAACAGACACACACATACGAGCACAGAGATTCCCTTTTAAATCCACTTCTACAGATTCCCAGCGGGTTGCCTTAACAATCCCATGTCCGTACGCTGGTTTAGAAACAGTCTCCTCCACAGGTCCATGAACTTCAGAGGATGTCTTATAGCTGACGCTCTGTCTCACAACAAAAGAGGGAAAACGCAAAGGGTCCCCTCAGCACCTCCTACCGGCTTTAAATCCCCCCAGACAGAGATCCAGACCCCTATATGAGGCGACGGGCTTTGCCCAGTGTTCCTGGAGAGCTCGGGCAACAGCGATATCCAGAGTCGTAAAAAAAGAGCATGCACAAGCAACACAGTGAGAGAGCTTAGAGACCTCAGCTACACAGACATGACACAGGAGGCATTGCTTTACACAAACATGAGCGGCTTCCTGTGAAACCACAAACCTACAGAGCTGGAGAGCACGACGCAGCGAGAGACGCAAGATCTGGAGCGGAGCGCTGGAGCAGGAGTCGAGCATCTCTGCAGACTTACTGCTGTCAGCAAAATGGGCCAGATCTCTGTTACAAATGTGTAGCTGCAGTTATGTCTTTTGTCTATATATATATATATATATATATATATATATATAGACAATATATATAAAAAATGATATATATAAAAGTGATAAACAATTCATACTGATAATATATGGGCTAATTGGCCTGAACCAAAATCACTAATAAAAATGTACAAAGAAAAATTTTGAGATGCATTATAATGTCTTATTAGGCTGATATAGATTAAATAATATTATCAGATTAATATTATAATATTATTACATAATATTATTATATTATACATTTTTTTATATTTTCCAAATAAGCTCTTCTTTATTTAATGTTTCAAAACAATTATTCTCTTTTACTGTTTACATATTTTCTATGGTAAATTTTGACATTTAGATGCCTAAATTCACTTTTGATTTGATTTCAAAACTATCAGTACATCCAAAGAGAAATAGTAGATAGTGTAAGTGTGTACAAGTGTACAAGTACATATCTGAAGTATAAGCAGTCCTAAACAAACTGAGTAAATGTGCAACACGTCTCAACAGCAGCAAACAACCACATCCACACGAGTCCCAGAATGGAAGAAGATGGGAGAGGTGGCTTTACTCATAACAGCAACTGCTCTTTCATGTCCCAGAATGCTCCTGGGAGGTTGTTTACTTTAGCTGATTTGCGCAGATTCATTCACTGTGATGCTCGAAGATTACGTGACAGTCAATCTACGCAGATTACCACTGAAAATTAATCCTTGTTATGGGACCAGTGTGATCCGTTCAGGGCCAGATTTCATTTTTTCATAATCCTGGATTATGTCGGGGCTGTGCAGTTATGACTGGTGCATTTAAAACCTTAACCTGCGTCACAGGATGTACATATGTTCATACCGCACAGACAATAAACAATAACTCAAACTGTGCCAACAAAATGTTGCAATTCTACTCCTGTGTATTGAGTTACACAGAGGAGAGCTAAAGTTACAAGAAGAGCATTCATCAAAACAAGTGTGACACAATCACAACACGCACTTCAGAGGTCACAGGATCTTGGTGCTATTGTTATGGGGCAACCTTTAGAGTACTATACTGAGAAAATTTGGCATGCAGCTTTGCGTGTGTCAGCGCTGTGCATGCTCAGCTCAGCCTCTGACTCAGAGCATGCAACACACTCGGATCAGCAGCAGCTGATCATAATTCAAGGCTCAAGGGGGAAAAATAGCTTGGGAACCCACTAGCCCCACAAAGAAAGAGAAAATGCACTGATGAAAGGATGTAAAAATAAGGGAAAGGATCACATCATGTGTGGCATCCTCTCTGCCCCAACCTCCCCATTTCTTTAGCCCTCTCCTCAAACGGCTGTCCAATCACTCTGAGGAGAATTCAAGAGCAGGGGTCCACTGTCCTTGCTGACAACATCTCCTCTGACGTCAATGGCATTCTTCTTGTGTTCGGTGCGACACCAGAGGCCGGCCCCTCAGAAGCTGCTGTGACTGAGAGCAGGACAGGACTGCAGCCAAACTCTGGAGTGGATTCCACAAGAGAGGAACGCCAGAGACGGAGCAAACAGTACACACTCTCTGACTGCAGGCTAGACACTAAATATAAGCTGCAGTTTTAAAATAAAGCAATTCAGAGAGTAAAAAGATTCTGGTGCTTCCCTTGGTCAAGAAATATCCGGGTCATTTTTCAACTCAAAATCAAAATATTTTAGAGCATAAAAGCCTATTTTAAAATTTGATCAGAATCTTACCATTCATTCTTTTATTCTGCAAAGATGCATTAAATTGATCAAACATAACAGTAAGACTTATATAATGTTACAAAAGATTTCTATTTAAAATCTATTCAAATCTATTTCTGTTCTTTCAAATATTTCTGAAAAAAAAATGCATCACAGTTTCCACAAAAATATGAAGCAGCACGACTGTTTTCAATTATATGAAAATTATCAGAAATGTTTCTTGAGCAGCAAATCAGCATATTAGAATGATTTCTGAAGGATCATGTGACACTGAAGACTGGAGTAATGATGCTGAAAATTCAGCTGCACATCACAGGAATAAATTACATTTTACAATATATTTAAACAGAAAAGAGCTATTTTGAATTGTAATAATATTTATCATTTTTCACAATATTACTGCCTATACTGTGTTTTAGATTTAAAAGTAGTAAAAATCATTGATTTAAAAGCAGCCTTAGTGAGCATAAGAGACTTTCAAAAGCATTAATAATTAAATAATTAAAATCTTACTGACCCATATGTGTATATATGTGTACACATACACACATACACACACACACACACATATACATGTATATATATATATATATATATATATATATATATATATATATATATATATATATAAAATAACAATTATGTTATATCTAATAAAAATTATTATATAATTTATTGATATTCTATAGTTTTTTAATAGTATTAGTAGTATCATGTAGTATTTTACTATTTAAATATTGTTTAAACTGAAGACAAATAAACTGTTTGATTTGGTAGTGGAACATGACTTGGACGTTTTAGAAAATGTGATAAAAAAAACACCTGGTAAACCCACTTTACAATTTCCAGAATGTCCAAACCTGATGTTTCACCTATTTTGCTGCTGAATTATCCTGAATTCAAATCAATAAAAAAAAAAAACACATCTCAGTGGTGGCCTTTCTCTAGTGAACGACTGACCCATATAGTTCATCAAACTTCACTCAGGCAGATCAGAGACGTGTGATAGACTTCAGATAAATCACTCAGAGCCACCACCTGGCCCCGCTAGATGCCAAACGGTTTCTGAGAAAACCTTAATGTCACCCCTCAGTGGGTCAGCAGTCTTGAAATACACAAGACCTCTCCAGTAATATTGAGAAAGCAGCCGTGGGAAACAGAAGCCTCAGGCTGACGCAAACACTTTCAGAAAAGCAGCCCGAGATCACCTACACCCCGCGTTCGAAGAGCCACCCATGTGAAAAACGAGGTCATTCTCATGAGACTCCGTCTTTCTGAGATGCTTATCCCATCCACTGTCAGGTTGCCAGGCAACCGCTGTCAGATCTTTAGATAGCAAGGGGCGGGACCTCTGTGTTTTAAGCAGCTGCTATAGATAGAAGGAGCCGATAATGGACCAAATCAGTCCATATTGGCAGGTGCCACTGAGGAAAGAGCAACTTTGATTTTAGGGCTTTGTTTCTCATAAGGCCTGAATACACAGTTAGAACGTGCACTAAACTGGGCAAGTGTTGATGTGAGTTGTGTGCGTTTATGACAGTTTCCATATCAGACATTTGCATGAAGGACAGGTGATGGGGAGCATCTTGATTGACAGACTCATCTTGCGAGTCCCAGCAAGATGCCAACACGTGCTTTCCCAAACTGGAAGCAAGTCTCTGGCCAAGAATGAAAGCGAGATGGTGTGAGTATCATGTCAGATTGGTGGGCTGCCAGCTGCGCCACATCTATTAATAACAGTTTTTCACAATTTCGAATGGGGTGAAAGATTCACAGATGTCAAAGCAGGTTATGTTTACTTCTTTCGGAAGATATGTTCCTCATGCATCTATATGCAATGTATGGACATAAGCATGCATACGCCCAAAGTTCATGTGATAGGTGTGGGTTTGGTAATATAAGGGCAGGTATGGTGAAAAATACTCAGAATTCGTGCTCTGCATTTAACCCATCCAAAGTGCAAACACACAGCAGTGAACACACACCCGGAGCAGTGGGCAGCCATTTATGATGCGGCGCCCGGGGAGCAGTTGGGGGTTCGGTGCCTTGCTCAAGGACACCTCAGTCGTGCTATTGCCGGCCCGAGACTCAAACCCACAACCTTAGGGTTAGGAGACAAACTCTCTAACCACTAGGCCACGACTTCCCCGACCAGACCTATTAGTGCTTTATAAGCATCTACCGTTGAAATTATTGGGTTTTAATATGGTGCTGATCTGCTTCTCAGATGTTTCTCCTGAGAAAAACACCCCAGTAATCTCATGCATCTCCTCTAGTGTTTCAGATCTCAAACCGTGCTCAAATCTGCCAAAGTCTGCAATCAAAAGTCAGATACTTTTCAATGTTAATATTGCACATAAATTAAATTGAAAAATCAGTTTTGTCATTCATTTCGTTCTAAAGTCTGATAATTTTCAATGTTAATATTGCACATAAATTAAATTGATATAAATCATTTTTTTCAGTTTATTATTATTAAATTACTGAGATAGCATCTAAATCAATTTGTTTCCTACTTAATTGTGTTTAATCTGGAGTTGAGTTTTTCGCTAGCATTGCAGAATTGAGCAGCCTTGCAAAAAAAAAAAAAAAAAAAAAAAAAAAAAAAGAGTTTACTGCATGAATGAAAGGTGTTTTGTCGCTCCCTAGAGGTTTACTGCTGCTATGACAGCAGTAAAGTACCCAATCATTCACAACCAACAGGAAAGAACGAACACTACTCAGATCTCCATAAATAATTGGATTAAATGGAGAGCAAAAAGAAAGTGAGATACACAGTTTACTGTAATTACTATTAAATTCCTGAAATAATATAAAACCCAAAGGGAAACCATCTCACCTGTGAAGGAGGCCTTTGTGAGAGGAGGCTGATTACACATGGGGGATCGCCTGGGAAAATTCCACATAACAATGTGTTATAGATATTAATACATTTGATTCTTGCAGTCAAAGTATCATGCAATTTTCCTCTTCTGCTCCTTTTGACCATGACACTGACGTACTGTAACTGCACTCACTTGTTGGACGTACGATCTTGCTGGAGGTTGGTTAACGTTGCAAAGTTATTCCGTACCGTCCTCAAACTAGCCAGCACTTCAAGAGAAGAGCAAAACACCTGAGGTCAGTAACATCTATTTGAGTTTTATGCATCACATTTAACTTTAAACAGAATATTTAAGTTAGGACAAACTGAGGTTTTGTGAAACTACCTTCAAATTCTGAGGCTTTAATCACACATGAAGCTGAAATACTACAGTATGTTGAAAACTATAAACATGCTTTTTTTGATTAAATATGATGTAGTCAAGTCAAGATGACATACATTCCCTGTCTTTTTGTGCATAATTCACTTGTTTTTCCAAAAACAAAAATGTTTAACTGTAATAATTTATCAAGAAGAAATGACCAAAACACCTTTGATTTTCAGCTGACATCACCAATCACACTTATTTTCCAAGTACTTTTCACCATCCATTCAGTTCATTATGGATAAAAGTCTTTCCCTACAGTGTTTCTCAATTAATATCCTGTTGGACTGTGTGTTGCAACTTATTATGGAAGTAAAATTGCTTAGTTTCATGTTGACTTAAACAGTGCAGAAAGGCCTGGATGAGATGTATCCCAGAATTCACCCTGAACTGCTTCCAGTGTCACTGACCTGTGCAAACGGCGTGACGATGAGGTCATCTCCATGACTGCAAGAGAACGGACAACGTCAGAAAATCAGCATTGTGACATACACACCTCAGCTACAATGCCAAAGGAAATGCGTGATGCTCTCTTAATGCGTGATACGCATGTTTATAATGTTGCATGCATTTGTCATAACAAACAAGCCATATCATTAATAAAAGTGCAGATTTTTCTCAAAAAGATTCATAGATGACAACTGCATGGTTTTCTTGCATTTGGTCCTTCAGGAGGCGTGAGATATGGTTTGTCTGTGTGACAAGAGACAACCAGGCAGGGACACGCTTGCATTAATGCTTTCAGTGCTAGTGAATGTTCACTACAGTGTGTGGACCACCTCCATTCATTCAGATCTCACCGGGAGCTTTTATGTCATAACATTCAGTTAACATCACACATGCTGCTCATGTCTAATAGATTTCACAACAAAAGTCAACTGAAAAATGCTCAGAATAGTATTTAAATACAAGAAACTTTCATTATGCAACGAACAGTGAAGATAAAGAGGAAGAAGGACTTCAAAGGCTTCAAAGAAGTCAAGAACATAAAGACAAAAGACAAAATGATAGAAAATCAATTGCATGAGTTTTAAAAATAATAAATGACTAAACATCAACATTTCCATCAAGTAGCAGGAGATTCACATGTTCACTTTAGATAGATAGCTGCTTGTCTAGATGGCATCTTGTCTAGATGGGTCATGTTGTGCCTACAATGCCCAAAAACACTGCTGACTGCGTACTTAAATAACCTGATACTGAGTGTTCACTAGGTAGGCAGCAGCCTGATCCCACCTGAAAAACATTACAAATGATTGTGTCTTACTTTCAGAAAGTTTTTAACTGTCTCACCTTTGCTCATTATCCTGACTGTCCTGATTTGAAGGGGAAATGTGGTGTGAAATGAGGGATATGATGCAAAAAAAAAAAATGTTTTAATTTTATTTAGCATCCTTGTAAATTCCTCCTTAAACTGTCAGACCTGTGACACACGGGACGTGCACATGCTTGCGACATGTTAGAGCTGTGATGCTCTTGAGGATACAGGTTTCATTGCTGCAACATATATATTATTTTTTCCACGCAATTATATTGTAATGACATGTCAATAAAACTATATTTTTCATAATCATGATATGTTATGCAATACAATATGTTTTCCTGTTATAATGAGATATTATTTGGTTAAAATTACATATTTTGTATGTTACGTGACAACATAGCCCTATTGGCCTTTTTCACACTTCCACATTTGCAAAGCATGAAAAAATATAAATGAAATAAAGAATAAAATAGATTCATACAAATTCTATATTGTAGACATAAATAATAATAATAATTATAAAATAACAAAAACACACAAAGAAATTATCAACACTTTAAAATGAAATGAAAACAGAAAATATACAAATAAAAATTAATTTAAAATATGAATTAAAACTATAATGGTATCTCAGTAATATTAAAATAACAATGATCATTAGTGGCATACATGTGAGACTTCAGTGACCAACTGTATCTGACCAATAAAAATAAAGAAGTTTTTCATGAATTTACAGATGTAAAGAGAGAAAATAAATAAAATTAAAAAAATTAAAAACTCTTTATAGCAGCTGCACTTTTAAAACAAAGCACAATTTCTAACCAATAAACTTTTTGATGCTGAGTATAACTACAAAAACTGCAGTCACTAAAAAAACTTTTTTTTTTAAAATTAATTTCCATGACTTTCTAATCCCCACATAATTCCAAGTTTTCCATGACTGTAGGAACCATGAAGCCTGAGTAGTAAATCTCTGTCAGTGTTAATGCCCCTTTAATAGGATAACCTGACCTCTAACCGTTCTGCTTCACATCCTTCAGGCTCATTTGCACGTTGGAAATACAGTTAGTGAGCAGCTAGTGGCGAGAGCGCCAGCAGGACAGCCGTGTGAGTAAGTGCAGTTAATCGCTGCAGCGGGGAGGTAGTAAGTATGCGGTCGAGTAAGCAGGGGTGTGAATGCGCTGAATTTGTTGGGAGGAGTTTGAAGTCGCGTCTGGGTTTTTGAGCAAAGAACGAGACCTCAGAAAAGCACGAAATACCATGTACCCTCTTCGCCTGTCATCCGGCTGGCTGAAGAAGCGTCTGATTTCACGCGTGGCCCGAGTCCGTTTCAGCATGTGGGTATCGCTGACGCTCCTGCGGTTTAGCATGACGGAGTGTGTCTGTACGTCCATGTGTGTGCATGTATGCATGGCGGCTTCCCTCAGTGCTACATTTCCACACGCCATCCGGGAGGAAAAGGTCACCGCCAGGCGTGCGTAGCGTATCATGCGTTCCCGTCCAACTGCTGCAGTATGCATGCGTGCTAAACATAGCACAAGGCCACGGCTTTGACAAGTGCAACAACCTGCTGCCATTTCACAACCAACAACCAGCTCATTTAAAGACTTTTTTAGTGCAGTTTTAACTGGGTGGGAATGTGAACGCTATCCTGCACGCTACTCTGAAGATGAAAGTGTCCAGATCATGTGTGTGAACTCCAGATGAACCCCACATCTGTGTGTGTTTCTGATGCTGACAGCGCTGCAGAGAGATATCAGTTTATCAGCTCTCTGCTCAGTATGCTGAGACTGTCAGGTCTTTCACAAGAGTTAAATGAAGAGGAAGCAGGCAGCTTATCAAAGCCCAAAGTTCAGCAGAAAACACAGATGGCACCGGCTCGTCTTAAAGTGAGCTCTTTGAAAATACCAGCAAAAAAGACGCTCTTTAAACAGCAATATTAAGCCAAAAACAGTCTAATGTTTGGCCAAAGAACTGTATGCTTTATTTATTTGTTGTGTTGTGTTATGTTTGTTTTCTGACATCAGCATCTTTATGGCAAGAACATAGTAAGATCAGTAAAAAAGTAATTAATAAATACATAATTCAAATAAGTTTAATGAATTAATTAATTGTTAAAATAAATAACATACACACAAAATTACCAAAAATGTAACTAAAATGAAAAATGAAAAGTTTTTCGGCACCTGGAGATTTGGTTTGGTGCTCACACTGCACACAGTGTGAACCATTAAATATAACTATAAAGTAAAAAATAAATTAATCAATAATAGTAATATTATTGCACTTTTTTAAAATAAAATAATAAACAAATAATTAAAGTTTGCTAATACTGTTACATTTCAAAATGAAATAAATAAATAAATAAATAAATAAAATGTAAAAAAAAAAAAAAACTTTCAAAAAATACAAAACTAATATATATATATATATATATATATATATATATATTATATATATATATATATATATATATATATATATATATATATATATAAAATGAAATAAATAAATAAATAAATAAATAAAATGTAATTTTAAAAAATAAATTTAGAAAGATTTTATTTTGACAGGTTGCCGGCAAGTATATGCGCATTTTTACCCAGCGCTTTTTTAGGAAAATAAATTCATTTTTTAAAAAAAGTTTTCTTGCCATTAACGTTTTTATTCAGGCAGCTACTACAAAAACGGTTTAACAAGCTTTACTAGCTTTCTCAGTAAGATCAATTTCAAACAGTTGTTCCATCATGACAGCAGTTGAACTGAAAGAGAAAACTGACCATAGACATAAGATAGTTCATGTTAATGCTCACTTTAGCACCCCGTGGGCAGCACAGAGAACGCAAAGCATACTTGAGTTGTGTTATGAGTTGTTTTCTGACATTTTAGAACGAAATGACACGTGAAGTCAAGCTTGCATACCTAGAAAACATGTAGACGTGTATGTTTCAGGCCTCAAATTGAAAATTAATTATTCTTTTGAACAAAACCAAATGTGTTTGACTATCAAAAATTGCTATTCCAAAGGCCAATGAACTTCTTAAACTCCAAGAGCAGTTGTAGAGGGTAATATCAGAAACCGACATGATATTTCCTGCCATTGCGGGTTGAGAATGGATTCTCTGGCGGAATGAAACGAAAACGTGCGTCCGCCATCCCTTTGGGACTCTACATAATGCATGAGCCGGTGCAGGGTTACATAGAGAAACGCTCTGAGCTTGCAAAGATCAGGCCAGAGAGAGGAAGTGCACTGATCTGACAATTTCCTGTGATATCATCCATCACCGTTCCATTTGCTTTAGTCATACCATGATCATTCTGCTGTTCATCTGCTTGTTTTATCATGCATCTGAACTGATATAATGCAATAATTAACCTCTATGCTGTTGTATTCTCACGTTCTGTTCCAAAACTTAAGGTGTTGAGTGTGCTTCACATGCAAAGGTTATCCCAAAAGAGAAGTAGCATGCATAAACTCATAAGGTTTTTAGTTTGGGCCAAATTAGAACGTACTGTTGAAGTATTAATAATTATTTTATTTTTTTTACAATAATTAAAAATAATTCTAAAATGTTTATTTTATACATCTTATATATTATAAAAACCGAGAGAAATGTTGATTATAAATATATTCTGTTATATACTGAGAAGTATTAATAAAAATGTTTATAATAATGAATAAAAATGATCATTTTGGAGTGCTGTTGTATTTAAAATATTGTTTTTAAAATTAAATTAATCAATTTCAACATTTGACGTAAGAGTTTACAAAGCGTCCATCTTCTCTAAAATGTCAAGCATTTTATTGCTTATTAGATCAATCTGCTGAGGAACATTAAATTATGCGACACAATAGAGTGAATGCATTCACGGTGACTGGAGGAAACAATAATAATAATTGTCACATGTGCACCTCTGAACGACCATTATCAGTGTCACATGCAATGCAGGATCATGGCAAAGATGGAGACTGACAAACACGCTCACACACACACACACACCCAAGCCTTAAGCAGCATGTCATCTGGACTCTGTCTTCTCCATGCGGTATATCTCATCACGTACCCCTACAGTCTCACAACACACAGAGGTTTTAATGCCCAGAATTGTCAACTAATCAAATCAACCTGATAATTATGTTGTTGTTGTCCCATCGCAGGTTGATTTGGTCGTCATTCTGTGCATTAAAGGGTGAGGGTGTAGGTGAGGGTTCTCAATGCATGTGAGACCGTGATGCTCGCATCTACAGGTGAAGCAAGGTGATGCAGATTAGACAAGCAAGAGCATTCCTTGAGGAAGAGCAAGGCCAGGATCTGCCGTAAGGACAGGCGAGCCAGAACCAGAACTTACTTTCCACTAATAACCGGCTCAGATCTCCGAGAGACCAGGCCCGGCCTCGGCAGGTGGTTATTCCTATCGATAAGGACACAGTTTGTCAGACAAACACACACACACATACAGAGCGCAAACACACACGTTGGTTCCTCTGCTTTTGTGGTTTGAGAAGTGGCTGTTTTAAGAGACTGTCTTCTTCACTGACTTACTTTGGCTTTTTTCATGTCGTATTAAAGGAATAGATCACTCTAAGATCACCTTCATGTCAATCCAAACTTGATGATTAAAGTGTACTGTGGCCACCAAGCTCTCAAAAGAAGAAAAAAACACTGAAACTGTGGCTTTATACATCACAGTCATGCATTTGGAATGATATGAGGGTGTGTTTGCACCAGAAATACACCTTTACTGCTATAATCACACCACCATTCAATAGTTCAATTTTTAATGTTTTTAAAGAAGTCATTTATGCTCATGTTAACTGCATTTATGTGATCAAAAATAGAGTAAAAACAGATATATTGTGAAATATTATAATTTTAAATACGTGTTGTCTATGTGAATATATTATAAAACATAATTTATTCCTGTGATCAAAGATGAATTTTCAGCATCATTACTCCTGTCTTCAGTGTCACATTAACCCTTTAGAAATCATTGTAATATGCTGATTTGCTGCTTAAGAAACATTTCTTATTATTATCAATGTTGAAAACAGTTGATACCTAATACATTTATGGAAACCTTGATACCATGATAATTTATATGAGAGCAGTCACTTTTGATCAATACACAGTACTGTAAGTCATCATTAGTGAATAAAAGTATTAATTCCTCTTCTTTTTTTATCTTTTTTTTGTAAGTATGTAATGAAGGTTTGTAAAGACTCTAACTCTCTGCAATGTGTGTGAGACAGAGAAATGATGTAGACAGAGAGAGAGACTGATGTTAGAATCATTTGACCTGGGGGCAAACAACACACCACTGGTGATCACACACACGTACATTTACTACATATGAAGACACAAACACACACACACACACACACACACACACACACACACACACACACACACACACACACACACACACACACACACACTCTCTCTCTCTCAAACAACAGGGAACCATCAATGTCATCAATGGATGAGACAGCAGAACATCCTTGTGGGCTAATTGGTCCTTTTCAACCTCTAGCTCTCTCAGTTTTAAGACATTATACCAAATCAGATCACAGAAAGTATTCTTGAACTCTTTTTGGTTACTAGAAAAGAAAACTGTAAGATATCTGCATGAACAAATGAAATTAAGCTGAATCACAATACAAGCATGACGTCTCATTTTAGTGTGCTTTTGCTCAGCGAAACAAAAGCCAGTCCAAAATAAAGTAAAGGTTTAAAGAAGATTGGCACAAGATTTTAAACAGCTCCAGTACTCACATGTCACTGGCGATGGAGGAGTTTCGGGACATCGACTTCGGCGACAGGTCATAGTCGCTGTCGGAGCGGTAGAGGAAGGATTCCCTCCGCTGGCTGTGCACAAAGTTAGCCTGAAGGATCAGGCCCGAACCCGGACTCGTCATGGGATCCAGGGGACTCCGTCCTGACGACGTGCCATTATCCACGTCAAAGCTACAGAGAAAGAGAAACCAATAACGAAATGTTAGCATTAACACAGTAAGTTTAGTCAAAAAATACAGTGCCTTTCCCAAAAACCAGGGTTGGATGCCTGCATTTTCCCAAGAAGCACATGTGCACCCAAGTTTGAAGCAATAAAAATGTATCATATAATGTGTTACCAAAGTTATTTAATTTATTAGAATACGAAAAGTACACTTTAAAAGTTTTTACATATTTCTGCTCACACATTTAAATATTTAGAAGTTTTTAAATATTTCTGCTTCAAACTGTACTTAAGTACATAATGTACATATATAATTATATATACATATGTGTGTGTGTGTGTGTGTGTGTGGGTGTGTGTGTGGGTGTGTGTGTGTGCCAATAATAACCACCAAAAAAATAACAAATTTAATGTTTAATGTGGGACCTTTCATTAGAGAGACAAGCCCAAGCAGGACTCTTATTTTGAAACATCTGTGGCTTACTATTGCAGTCTATGATTGATTCACAAAGATGATGGGAGACAAAAGATGCTTTCTTACAACCGTCTACAACATATTACAATAAAAACGCCATAAAGTAAACACTCATAATTTACCTACAGTAAATCATAAGCAATAATTTGGCATAAATGCGCAATATTCATTAATTGTGACCTGTGCTGAAACCGCGAGACTGTAGAATGCACAACAGCGGCGTGTTTCTACTTTGAAACATGCAGCGCTCATATTTATTTAATGAAATCATATTCTTTTGAAGTTTAAAAATCACATGTATAGAGAACCCTGTTTTGTCCATCCAAATGTATGATTTCTTAAAATGATTTTTAAGACGCTTCTTATACCATTAAGGTATTTCAACCTTAAATGCCATAAAACTGCTTTCAAGTCGTTTTATTCGCACATGTGCTCCTAAATACATTTACATTGCAAATGTGAGCGTAACCTTGTAAACGGCCTGCAGGAGAGAGCATGTTGGTGAACACATGTGGACAGCTGCTTATCATAATGACCTGTGCTAGCAGGGACGGATACACAGGGGTTTCCCTCTCAGTGACGTCTGGTGCACATGTGGACACTGTCACTGGCTTTAGCTCTCGTAATCCCATCCATTATGTTAAGAGGCTATTCGATGGCTAATCGCAGCTGTGAGGTACTCGCCACGTCACTGGTGGTGATTCATCAGGTGACCGAGTTTCCCCGCGAGCGTCCCCATCTGAAACCACAACAAATCCCCTGTGACTCACTCCAGACGTCTCTCTGACTGTTTTAAAGAGATGCAGCAGTTTCCTAGAAAGCCTGAATGGGTGAAGCAGCAACAACATGTGAAACTGGAATGCTGCCACATGGACGAGACTCTCGACGTCTCGACAGGAAGTCGAACAAAAGAGCAGGTCTGTTCGCATCACAGAGACAGACGTGTATTCGTGCACATACACCACCGATTTCAAATCCCAAGAAGCACGATGTCTTTCCAGCGGAAAATGATGAGCAGAGGAAGAGATACGATGATAAATGACTATCTGTGATTGTGGGGAACAACTTAAATTCCTCTCCTAAAAAGGACGAGAGCAGTCAGCTCATGAAGATCTAAATGCACCTACAGTGTTGCTCACTAACACAATCCAGACCGCTGCACAGCTAGAAAAAAAAAACTGTCACATCATCTTGTCTGAAAAGCAATGACGGCTCCAGAGACTGTAAACAGGTTTGCTGAAGCACACAGGAATGGTTTGATATAAAGTGACCTGCTAAACAGCAAGAAGTCGTCATGTTATTGTGTGTGTGTTTTGATATAAAGTGACATGCTACAGTCGTACAGTACTTAAGAGTGAGTTACTTGATTTCAGCTTTCCTGTTTATGTGTTTTGAATTGCTTTTCGCAAGACTCTAGATTTTGTTATAAATTCACAAACCTCGGCCTGATGTTAAAATCAACAAATTTGTATAGCACTTAAAGCATCTATGTACTGTATGGATCTATCCATCTATCTATCCATCCATCCATCAAAAAACAAACCGTTGTTTAAGTTTTAAAAAGTCAAGATTCAAAGATTGTCCTAACACACTCATGGTTTTCTTGTTGAAAATTACTGTTACAGGAATTGCATTTACGTTTTAACTCTGCTTCCAGAAATCAAATTTACAATCCTGCAGCCTGATTCAAATTTGATTCAAACTCAGAAATTCAATTGGAATTAAAAAGCATTCTCCATTCAGTTGTGAATGTTGCACAACCCTGACTTGAGAGGCATGACTCAGTAAGCTCACTTAAAATCCATGAGTGTAAATGCTCGGACTGACTGACCTCGAAGAGCGATGCAGAAATCAATGACCCCTTGTTCTGTAGCTACAGTAGATGCTTCAGTGTGAAGGCCTGAAACTATTTGCTATATTTGCTATATTTGCTATATATTTTGCTCATTTATTAAGACTCTCAAATGCACCAGCATGGTGAACATCACTAAGCAAACCCCTTGATGTCTAGCGGCGCACAGCAAATGAGACATTGGGGAGACTGGAAAACCACTTGCTTTTAGGTTCTCCGTGGGACGTTTCTCCCGCAGTGGGACGTGTTCTGTCCGTTTGTGGGATTTGGCCTGTTTTGACCTCAGATTCATGAGTAAAGCCACAGTATTACATCAGTTCCATTAGCACATTCTCGTCCTAATGCACTTCTGCATAAGTGCGTAAAGATACCTGAGCCTTAACCGATACTGTCGGAGTAGTGTATTGTGATACATCCTCCAGAGAAGAGCTAGAGGGACAGAACGGATATACCGTATTACTTCACTGCCTACTCTAATAACCAACCTGCAACGCTGTGAGAATACAACCAAAGCAGTCTGAAGGCTATTTAACTTGGATGGTCACCATGGGAATGTGCACTAAACGTCAAAGCTCACTGTGATGTCAAACTATTGTGTGAATTGCGAAAGGATATTAAATGAACATTTGGTTAGGCACGTAAACCACAAACATGCATGGACTGGCACATTTACTTGAAGCGTCATTCTCAACGCATTCAATTTCAGTAATATGATGTTTTTGCTAGTGAAACTGAATGTTCAGCAGGAAATAACTTGATTTTATCCTTTAGTTCTGATTAGAACGTAAAAAGTAAAACATGTCAGCTGTGATATTATTGGGTAATGTTATTTTTTTCAATCTCGGGCACTTGGATATATTAGTTGTTTTTTTGTTTGTTTGTTTTTTTAGGGAGACCTGATCTACTGAATTTATTTAGAGAGTAAACCGGGTGAATTTTGATTTCATGCCATCTGCAAAAGCATTAAAAGTGTCTATCAATTGAGATGTTTATGAACAAAAGACAGCTGAATCACTCTGTAACTTTCTTAAAAGGACAGTTCACCAGAAAAATGCTTTTGTTTTTACTCATGGAAAACAAAAGAAGATATTTCGTAGAATACTGATTTTAATGGGGGGGGGAAAGTGACTACCATATTTCCCAGAATTTAAATCACATTTCTGTGTTTATATTCCAAAATGACTAACATAATTCAATCAATGTCAAGCATGCGAAACAAAAGTGCACACATCTGGATTTGTGCTGAATGAGAAAAGTAACTGAGCCCAAGTTTATCTGTATAGAGCATTTCAGTTTCACGTTAAATAAATTCATTTAAATGTTGCTTATAATGAATGCCACTATAATTTATATATTTTTATACTTATATTTTTCATTCCTGTTCTGAATACCATTCAGTTTAAAGGATTTATTGTACAGTGAAAGGAACTAAAATACATGTTTAGTATGTTTTAAATATTTCTTTTATTTATAAGTATTTCACATTATTTCTGAATTTAATAATAAAATGTGACTTATATACCTCTGTGACAGGGTTATTATTGTTAACCAAAACTAAAACTATTCAAATATTTTGGTACTAAATAAAGCTGAAATAAAATAAATATGAGATAAAAAACTTTAAATTAAACAAACTTTAGAAATGTTGCCTTGGCAACTAACTAAAGTAATTTAAGTTGAAGCACTAAAATTACTAACTGGAAATAAATAAGATAAATGTAAAACTAAAATAAAAATAAAAAATAGTTTTTGTTAATGAATCAGAAGTAAAATTAAAAATAAGAGATAAAAAAACAAATTTTATATACTAAATTTTATATACTAAAATTACTAAAACTAAAAGTAAAAATAAGTTAAATAGAAATATAAAAAAACTAATTAAAATGGTGAAAGCACATTAAATGTCTAATTTTAAATAGAAATATAAAAAAACTAATTTGAATTTTGATAGAAATTTAAATTATTAACTTTTTTTCTCTCTCTCAACTAGACCCGGTGCGACTAACTGGGTGCTTATTTTCTGGAAAATACTGTAAATGATGACAGGTTTCATTTTGTGCTGAACTATCCCTTTGAATATAATAAAGAAAGAATAACCCGGCAAGATGTGTGTCACACATACAGCAGCAGCAGCACACACTCTTGAGAACCCCTTCATCCAGCAGGCCGACCTGACACATCCGCTCTGCTTCACCAGACGTCATGCTGAAGGCTTAACGTCACACGTCACAGAGCAGCTGCACCTCTTCCCTTTTAAAGCATGGCGGGTCAGCTAAGTTTGGGGTGCGCTAGCAGGTATATGTCCACCGGGGCCCCGTCTCTGAGAGGCTGACGCACGACAGGGGCCCGGGGTTCCTAGAGGGCCCTCTCTAATTGGCCTGACCGTCAACTGCAGGCACATAGACGATGAGTTTATTTATAAAGTTGCCGAAGACACACAGGAAGAGAGAGAGAGAGAGATGCCCTTGGCCTATTTTGGCATAGGTCATCCCCGGATAGATCGCAGGCAGGAGAGAGGTCCAGAGAGACAAATGCAGGTGCATGCAAGGGGGAGAGACAAGCCACGAGGCGACAGCCCGCTGCACATTTCCAGGTCAGAGCAGGCTGACGGTGAGAGCTGAGAGGAGACGTGCACTGGAGCATGTTGGGGCATCTGTTCTTTAATATGGTCCTGCAACAACCCAGCTCACAGTAAAAAAGTCACCAAACACAACATGAAAGATTGTGGTTTTTATAGAGCAGCTGGATGTATGCATCATTAATGCATGATAATAACTGTTGAGATGTTTATTTTGGTGGTGTAATGTGTGAGCTATTGTGAGTCTCTTGTGCTGTGAACAGTCTCTAAAGGCACATTTGAAATTTGACTCAAGCTCTCAACTGACAGGATTATGAAAGGGCAAAAGACCAGTGGTCAATGCTGAGAAAAGAGCCATGTCTTTCTATAAGTAAAGATATTTTTACACTGCACTAATGCCACAGTCATGCCGGCAACAAACACACTAGACTCACTCACTCACATACACAAGAAATTCATTTCTGTACTCAACAAAATTGACTCTATTTACTTTCTTGTTTCTGGTAATATTGTGTGATTCATTAGTGCAAGTTATTCCAAATAAAAAATGAAACCTTTGACTTGCTGCGGCTAAACAACTTTCCTTTTCGTCTGACGTCACCAAACCTTTGTTTTTCAACATCAACTTCAACCACCTGACTCTATTCTGGTATGTAACACCCACTTTTTACAACCCAGTCAATTCCGGGCCCTGATCTAAGTTATTTCTTGTTAAATATCCTGTTTCACTCAAAAAGGTTTCAAGTTGACTAAACATTTAACCATTTTATAGAGTGAGTGAGAGATACATACATATAGATAGATAGACAGAAACATCATTTATATATATATATATATATGTTAAGAACTAGTCTTAAGAACTAAGAAAATCTGTAGCAGATATCAAACTATAAGATTATACTTTTCACATTAAATTGTAAGCAGGATTCAAATGTATGACACATGCCATTGAGCCAGAAAGCAGGAATGAGTAAAACTTTACCAGATTCCCTCTGTGTTCCTGAGAGAGCTGGTGGAACGCGAGCGCGGTTTCATAACAATACTCATGGCCAAATGTGTGCTGTCGTCTCTCGGTTTTCTCTAGACCTCGTCAAAGTCCGTCCTGCTCCGTGAAGGACATGCTCTCTGAGATAATCCAGCTCTGTGCTCAAATTATGCGGCTGCAGTGAGAGTCTCTGCGTCTCTCTGTGTCTGCAGGGTAAGTAAGCCAATATCACGTTTCTAGTCCTGCTCTCCTCCTCTACTTTCTTTTCCCTGGGTTGCAGTGGCCTAGCAGTGGGAGTGTGTATGTTTAAGTGTGTGTGTGTGTGTGTTAGGGGGGATAAACCCTCAGGGTCCTGCATGTGTGTTTGTGCCGTATCTCAGCAAGGGAACCAGAGCAGGCGGCTTCAGGGAGTGGAGGGGTGGAAATGCAGCTGGTGACGGCGTCAGAGCCCACTTCAGGACACACACACACACACACACACACACACACAGGCGTCTTGGTGAGGTGGCTTTGGGGAGTGGAGGGGTGAGAACAACATGACTCATGGGAAAGAAAAACCACCAATGGGATCTCTTTAGCATCTCAATTCATTCTCCAAGACAGCATTAAGATGTATAGGAAGCAAAGTGAGACTTTTAATTAAGCCTCCTGCTTCTCAGATGTCTCAAATTGTGTTCAGATTGACCAAAATATCCTATACTGTGTTGTTATTGTTAACTAAAACTATTACAAATAGTTTTCAGTAATTTAAATGAATCACAAATAAAATATAATATAAATATTAGGTGAAAAAAAGGTGAAAATTAGAAAAGTTGCAACTGAAATTTGTACTAAAATTAATAAAACTAAAACTGAAGTAAAAATAGAGTTAAACAGAAATATTAAAAACTAATTAAAATGGCAAAAGCACAAAAAATGACTAAACATTAAACTAAAATACTGAAAATATAAAAATACAATTAAGTTAATTCAAAATATTAATAAATACTAAAATTTTAAGATTTTTCAATTTGAAAACTAAAACTTCCGGTAATTGAAAAAGCAGACATAAAATATAAATATTAGATGAAAAAAAAAATGTTAAAAATGCTGCTAAATAAGTTCAAATTCTAAAATTACTGAAACTGAAGTAAAAATAAAGTTAAATAGGAATATTAAAATACTAATAAAAATGACAAAAGCACACAAAATGACTAAACATTAAACTAAAATTAAAAATTTTATTAAAATAAAATGAGAAACTGAAAATATAAATTTAAATTTAAATATTAATTAATACTATATTATATTAAAAACACTAAAATAATTTTAAAGTCTCATC
Organism: Cyprinus carpio; assembly: GCF_018340385.1. NCBI lineage: Eukaryota > Metazoa > Chordata > Actinopteri > Cypriniformes > Cyprinidae > Cyprinus > Cyprinus carpio. The sequence goes on along the minus strand of NC_056581.1, from coordinate 17,798,192 downwards.
TTTCAATACTCACTATGAGCTCAAATATTTCTCATGAAACTCCTCCCATGCTAAACGATCTAAGCCCTGCTCCGATTTCTAGAATTTTAAGAGAAACATTTGAGAAGTTTCTGCAGAAAATTCCCATGACGCAAGAGTGCTCTGAGTGGTTTCTAAGGTTTTTTATATGGTTGGCCCATGTGAGAGGATAGAAAACAGTTTAAAAAAAGAATCAAGCTTATCCATGGAAAGTGACAGAGTGTGAATGACAGTCTTGACAGGAGTCAGGAGATACAGAGGTGTTTCTGAGAGCTTCACTGGACTCCACAGAGCTGTTGTGCTTCAACTACACTCTATTTCTTTTCCTAATATATGTTCCAATTCTTAATATGAATGCCAATTTAAACCGACAGTCAGATTTAGCTGTAAGGAATAAACAGAATTCATATCTGATATGTAACTCACACTTTCCACCATCCAACTACTGTACATCTTTTCTCAATTTGCAGCCTTTATTTTTAAGAGAGTGTGTGTGTGTATTCTGCATGATGTGCTTTACTGTACACGTCAACTTCGACAGACAAGAGATGACTATTTTCATTGGAAAAAGCAATATTAATGGATTATGGACTAGTATTTTGGCCACAAGCATGGTTTAAAGTTAAAAACACCTTAATGATGGATTTGTTTCTTACAAACAGGCAGCTTTTCTCTTCACAAGACATTAATTGTTGGTGTGGATTATTGTGATGTTTTTATCAGATGTTTGGACTCTCATTCTGACGGCACCCATTCACTGCAGAGCATCCATTAGTTAAATTTCTCCAAATCTGTTCCTATAAACAAACTCATCTACATCTCGGATGTTACATAATCTATAATGGCCAAACTTCACAATAAACATACTCAGATTAGATTGTAAACTTCACCAAATACCCAGTAACCGTCAATGAATAATCCCTGCCATCTTCATTGTTGAAACCACATATTAAGTGAAGAAAAGAAAGAAAAAAAAATTGGACATTTAAAGACAGCCAGTCAAATCAAATGTAAATTAATTATTTGATAATGTCACCTGCATTTCAAATTCCAAATTCTTCATCAAATCTCTCCATTCACTGCCTCCTGATCATTCTTGCCAACTCTGTTTAACATCAGTGTGATTAGAACAATATTACATTTCCTGGAATCCAGCAGTTGTGTTACGGAGCACATATGCAAAAACCCCGTTCAGCTGTTTTTAGAATAACCAAGCTCATTGTGCTCTGATAGCAGATGGAAAATTGTGTGCACAGTATTAGCAAAGTCTCATGACATTCTGACAACACACATCACTTGAGCAGTAAGCGGCATGTGGGTTGTCTTGTGGCTTCAGTCTTTTTGACATGCATCATGGACAGACAACGCAACACATCACTGTGCTACATTTTCACATAAAAACCAATGAATTCATGCAACAAGGTGAAAACAGTACATGCACAATGATATTCACACAGGCTGCACATGATGGAATTAAGCTTTACTGATCATGCAACAATCATTTTAAAAATAACTAATTTACTATTACTCAGGCTTGATTTTAGAATACAATTATGTATTTTAAAGTATAACTATGTAGGAGAAAGTATGCATGCTGCAAAGTGCCAGCAGAACTGAACAAATGAGGAGCTGCAGAAAACAAAAGAAGGCCCTCTGGTGGAAAACACAGACATATTAAAACTGCACTGTTTCATTAGTGGTGAGAACCTTTTGACAAAACATGTGATTTAAAAAATAATTAAAAAAAATAAAATCATTGTCAAAAACATTAAAACACGTTTACTGAACTGCTATTTATCTCATAAACTGTAATATATATTTTAATACAATATTTATGAGAACTAGCTGTGTAGTAAAAGCGTGAGAAGCAGCTCTTCTTAATTGTGAGTTGTTCGTTAGTGCAAATAATTTTTGCATCAATAACTTCTTTGGTGTAACACTTGAGGTTTTCTTGTAAAGGAAACTTAAAAAAAAAAAAAGAAAAAAAAAAAAAGGGCAATTTATCAACGTAATGGGCCAAAACCTCTTCCTCTTTCAAAATGAATATCACACAATTTCCCACATCCTAAACTGATCTGCTATGATAGTAAATGCAAAAAATGTACAAAATAATAGCACAAAATGACTTTCAAATGACTATCAAATGTCAAATGCACACTTTTGTTTGTAAAAGTCTGCAGCTGCTAAGAATTTTTTTTAAATACTTTTATTCAGCAATGATGCATTAAATTGATAAAAAATTAAAGTAATAACACTTTATAATGTTACAAAAGATTTTAATTTCTGATTTAAACATTGATAAATATTTCTTGAGCAGGAAATCAGCATATTAGAATGATTTCTGAATCATCATCTGATCATGTGACACTGAAGCCTGGAGTAACGATGCTGAAAATTCAACATGGCATCACAGGAATAAATTACATTTTAAAATATATTCAAACAGAAATCAGTTCTTTTAAATTATAATAATATTTCAAATTTTTACTGTTTTTACTGTATTTTTGATCAAATAAATGCAGCCTTGGTGAGCAGAAGAGTCTTTTAAAAACAACCTTACCGACCCCAAAAATCTGAACTATATAACGGCAGAAAACAGTAATTATTATATATTTAATATTATACATTTAATTATTGTAATAAAAAAGTTTGACATGCTAATTATGCACAACTCCTTTACCCATCATCTACTTTGTAAAATAAATAGCAAAATAATAATAATAATAATAATAAATATATATATATATATAAAAAAGCAAACAGGTTGGAGTCAGTACATTTATGTACTGTAACTAATACTCATGCATATAATCTTTAACTTTATTTATACGTGTCCTGTAGTATAACATTTCATTACCGAGATGAGGAAAATACTGTATGTCTAGTAGTCCAGTCCAATACTAGAAGCAATGTCCAGAATTTGAGAAAGAGATATAGAGAAAGCCTTCTTTTACTTCTTATTTCAAACTACAAACAGCACTGCAAACCACCCACAACTACAGCTTCTGCCAGCTTACCACAGAAAAACACACTTGAGCAAACCAGAACCAGCTTATCTCACACTCTGTCAGGCAGCACATCAAGACACCTCCAGTATGCAAGTCATGAGTGTTTCTGAGCATGTACGCTACCTGTAGGACTTGAGCAGGCGCTTTCGTTTCATGCCTCTGGTTACAGCTTCGCTGGGGGCGATGAAGTCACCCGTATGGTCCTTCGGCAAGTTCATGGGTTTATGTCTGAGCTAGAGCCTATCAAGTGTTTCCTGGACTATCTGGGTTGCACAAACTCCTCCCCTTTCGCACTTAGTGACAGACATTTGCATGTGGCCTCCGTTAACCCATGCTCCGCCCCCCCCCGGGTAATCTGATTAGCACTTAGGGACACAGAGTCCAAGCGAGGGCTGCTCTTACCTCCAGCTTTCCCTCAAAGTACTGCACTAGTTTCTCTTAAAGACATCAGAAACCCTGTACTTGATGACCCACCACTTCTTTAAAGGGACAGTTCACCTAAAAATAACAATTCTGTTATCATATACATGGCACCTCAATACCAGGGTAAATAACTATATGGTTTCTAGGTATGTGTATGAAAAGCAGTAGTCTAGTATAAATGCACAAACACTATAGTTTAACTACAATTTTAAATGTGCAAGTGTGAAGTGCAACAACCAGTGAGGTTTGTTCCTGCGTGTAACGCACATACTGTATGAGCTTCTTGTGTTTAACAAATGTGATTTGCTCTATGCATGCGTGTTTATATGTGAATAAAGCATATAAAGCGATCATACAGTATGTCTTCAAAAGACTTTTTAAACCACTAGATTCTTATGAATTCAGTTTATGCTGCCTTTATGACCTATGAAGTTTTGGTAACCTGGACAGAAACCTCTCAGGTTTCATGAAGAATATCAAAGAATAATTAAAGCCTTATGGGTTTGGAAATAACGTAACAGTGAGTAAAGGTTTTAAATATTGGGCTGAACTATCCCTTTAAAGTGACCACACCACATTTGCATGCTTACAAACCAAAAACCACACGAGCGATCTCAACCTCACAGTGAAAGGCTTGTGGGTGAAATCCTCTTTCTCATTCACCTTTACACATGACCATGCTCCCGTCTGCCACAGGCTGTGTGTAACTGAAGTTTCCTGCTACCTCTGCGGTTGAGCGGTGAGTTTGTGTGCCTCACGTTCATGTAAGACCCTAAGAAGTGCGCTGCATGGGGGAGGAAGTGCATTGATATAAATCCTCCCGATGGGCTTGTGTGGATCTGAAACTGAACCGTGTTGAGGCTAGAGAAGAATGAGCCAAAGCTCTTTGTGCTTATTCTCTCTAAACCCATCAAGTCATCAGCAGGGTCGGTGTCTGTGTTAACTGGCCATGATCTACGAAAAACTGAGTCACTCATTAAATCAGAAACGGTTGTTTAGACTCTGTGTGAGTCTCAAGGGAACGCTTTCACCATCTCAGCCGGTCTGTGATAAAACACGCTGATGGGGCAAATTCTCACACTCTTAAGCTGCTTTGCTTCTCACATAACAGAACAATCAGATTAAGGCTTACATTTACAAAGTTTAGCATAAACAGCGTAAATTTAATTCCTCCAGGCATCAGGTGAACAAACATCTTTAGTGTGCTTCTTATTTGATTTTAAGGAAAAAACTGAATGGTTAACAAACATAATAATAAATGTATTATTTGCAATGCCATGAAACAACAAGTGCCACTTGCCTGTGCACAAAGTTAAAGGGTTAGTTGCAAATTAGCCTGTTTTTTACTCACCCTCAAGCAATCCTAAGTGTATATGACTTTCTTCTTTCAGACGAATCCAATCAGTTATATTAAAAATCACTGCAGTGGGCGGGTGTTTCTGTTTAACAGTCCAAAACATGTTAAATAAAGTGCGCGGGGGTGAATAAAGGCCTCCTGTAGCAATTCCATGCATTTTTGTCTGAAAAATATCCATATTTCAAACGTAATAAACACTTTTCTATCACTTCTGTCATATGTGGAAGCCGTTCCGGTGGATGACATACGACGTCGGCGTTGCGTGATAAGTGACGAACACGGAGATAGAACAAAACAAAACGCCAGTCACGAATTATACAAAGTGAGGATTTCTAAAAGAAAAATGTTGGAGGATTTCAATAGGATTTGTGTGATAAGTGTGTTGGAGGGTTTGAAACAAACTCTCATGCTCCTAAACCAACTTGCAAGCAGCATACGTCATCTGCCATTCTTTTGCTCCTGTAAACAAACTTGTGAGACTAGCATATGTCATCTGTTTTATGTTTGAAATATGGATATTTTTATGATGCCTTTATGCCATATGCCTTTATTCATGCCCCGGAGCCATGTCAGGCGCGTTTTATTATGGATGCGCGTGCTTTATTTAAAGGGGTAATATGACGTTGCTAAAAAGAACATTATTTTGTGTATTTGGTGTGATGAAATGTTTATGCAATTTAAGGTTCAAAAAACACATTGTACATTATTGTTTCTCCTCTATGCCCCGCCTTTCTGAATCGCATCGATTTTTACAAAACTCATCGTTCTGAAAAGCGAGGTGTGCTGTGATTGGCCAGCTATCTAGTGCATTGTGATTGTTTCTGAAACGCAAAATGTTAATCACCTTTTCGGCCAAACAAGTAGTTTTGGCTTTCACCACATCGTGCACACACGGTAGCTCCATGAGGGGGCTGGTTGAAAAACAGCTTCCCACATCGTGACATAGAATGTGGGGGCGAGCCGTTTTAGGGGGGTGTGGTTGACTCTTAACTTTTATAAAGAATATCTCTTTGGATTTGAGATTTTAGTCTTTGCAAATTCAAAATCATGAACTTACAAAAAAAAAAAAACATTTTTATAGCATCTATTAGTCAACATTACTCTTAATTCAATCTAAATAAAATATAAAAATATTTATATTTAAATATAAAATATTTAATTTAATTCCACAATTCAGCCATGTTTGAAATCATTATGAATGTTAAAAATGTGCTAGTTAATCAAAATGAAGGAAATTTAAAAAATGCTAAGAATATTGTTCATCGTTAGTTCATGACACCTAATGCACTGAAAGTAACAAACTAAACCTTACTTAGCCAATTAACAACAGCACCCATCACTCCACCATGTGTCAAATCCACATCCTTGTTATTGGATGCACATGTATATCAAATATTTTTGTGCATTTTGAGAAAAACAAATGCATGTAACTTATTTGCTTTCATCAGCTTGCATTACTCCAGTCACATCAGTTGACTTCCAAAAGTAAAAGTGTCACTCCATGTTGGAAATACCACTAATAATAGCATAATTCTCAGTAGGTTTCTCTATAGCGGGGGAATCCGAGCGAATGTCTCTTACCTGATACGGCTCTATTAATCTCTTTAAGGCGAATGTGATTAAGTGATGATATAAACACATTACCAGCCTGAGCTCTGCTTCTCTACAAGACTCGCTTTAAGAATAAACAAATACATACACTAGCATAACAAACAGTCATAGAAGGTAAAGCAGACCAACATAAGCAAACAGCTAAAAACCTAAACTGGACCTCCAGAGACCAACATAAAGCGGTTAAAAACAGCAAATAACAAACGTTACCATCTTCTCCGGGCTTTAATGTCGATGGGTTTGTTGGTGGCAAACGGGGAGCCGCTGGTGGACATGCAGCGAAGTTTGGCAAGCAGCTCGAGGGACAGGAGGTCGGTGCGAGCAGGTAAACTCATCTTTGACATCAGCTCATCTCTTTCCCTGTCCACGCTTTATGAACAGCACGGGGCAATGTGACACCTCCGCTGCAGAGACACTGAGCATTCATAGTCATATTCAGCACCTCGCTCAACCTCTAGCCAAACATCATACGTGGGGAACAGCGGCGATCTGCTCTCGCCCAGATACCTGCCAGTTTACCGCTGGAGCTGCAAACATCTGATGAAACTTGTTTTGACTTGATGCGTATTGTCTGCTTGGTGTTACTGCTGCACTGTTGCATATTGTCAGACCAATACATGGATCAGGATGATGGACTAGAACATATTTTGGCCATTTAGGGATTATCTATATGAATTGGCAGTTTTAAAGCTGATGAATCTGCCTGCAATTATCTGATGTGCAATAAAATTGTTACCTGAATGTTACAATTAAATTAAATTAACTTGAATAAATCAATTAAATTAAAGCAAAGCAAAAAAAGATGGAAAAACTTAAATAAACATATAATTATCACTCATTCTGATAGCAAAATAATACTATATTTATTTAGTGTATATATATATATATATATATATATATATATATTGTGTACAATGTACATTTTCTGTGTTCAACTAATTCTGATTACATTTTCTGCAAATATTTAGCTAAAAATACACTACATTTTAATAATAGAATAAAGAAAATAAAGAAAATTAATTAAATTAAATTAAATTAAATTGCCCTTACTAACCAACCAGTTTTAATTTAATTTAATTTATACTAACGAACTGGCTGGTTATTAGTGCTCTTGGCCAATTAACAGTTTCAAAATCCTGGTTCAAAATGACAATCTCATATATGTACATGTTTCTGTTTTAAAGTAATTCTCATTAAATTTTATGTGAATATTTTGCAAAACAAATGTTCATAATGTTTGCATAGTAAAACATTATCATTTGTTCTCTAATGTTCACTGGTCACTCTGCTTTCTAGATACTAGAATACACCATTTAATGGAAAAACTACTAACATTGTTGCAAAGCGTGAGTGAACATGGACAGGTGAATTCATGGTGTTGATTTATGTGTGTCTGTGTGTTCAGTGCTGGTGATGAAAACAGCAGAGCAGCAGATGTTTGTGGGAATCATAAAGCCTCTTCCACTGACTATTCATTTCTCTACAAAACAGAAAACTATGACTAATTCAGGGAAGAAGATATGGCTTCAATGATCCCATCTGCTCTAAAAGGATTGTGGTGTTGAAACTGATGACACATTTAGTGACTGGCTGCTATTGGGTCGTTCCTGGCCGGGTAACCAGGCAGAATGTATGACCACTGAATTAATTACAGCAGAGTTAAATATGAATTCACAATTAAACCTGTATTATATTTATGGGCACTTGAACCATTCTATGAGGGTTCACCTGGTGCAATCTGACGACAAAAAGAAAAAAAAAAATGTTTTTTAAATAAATAAAGTGCAATTAAACAATATTTAGAAATATGTCGAATAATAGCTGTTGCATTTGCATGGTTGGATAAAAATGTCTGCCAAATTAATAAAGGTAAATGTAATTATTGAAATATTGAGACATAACTCAGATTAAGTTTAACAAATAAAACTTAAAACAATTTAAATAATAATAATAGTTGGATTAAATGCATACTTTAAATAAATGTACTGGCTAAATTATTTAATTATTAATAATCAGATTAATCAAATGAAGTTAACAAATAATATCTGAATAAAAACAAAAAACAAGTGGTTGGTGCAAATGTATATCTAATAAAATGTAATCTAATAAAATAAAATAAAAAAAATTACATTTAATTTAATCAAAATAAATTAGTATAAAAATAAAACAAATTAAAATAAAAACAATTAGATAAAAATGTCCCTCACAATCTTTTATCTGATTATTTGACCTGGTCATATCCAGGAATGTTTACATGCATGTGCAGAGAAAGGAGGACAGCATTATGTAGATCAGGTGGTGTGGCAATATATCACTTTGTAAAACGCTAGTCAAGCCTTTGGCTTCTAACCTCTGCATTTTTCATCAGCATTGTAACCATGGTCCCCGAGGTGCAGACAAAACCCTCTACAGGTGCAGTCCAGTTTCTGTGCACCTCATGGAAACAAGCAAACTAAATTGTTGCCACATTCTAGTTGATCAATATCATCATGTGAACCAATCACATCACAAGAGTGAAGCTATATACCACACAAAGAGAAATTATCCTGTGATTAAATGCAAGAAAATCTATATTAATGAAGTGTTACTAGGCTAAACCTAACAGTCTATGGCGCTGTTTCCTATAAACACCACTAGAGGGCGATACTCTCATACCTGCTCTCCCCAAAGCAAATCTATTTAACAATGTTTTCCAAACTTAGATCTGAACAGCACAATACAAGAAAGATTCACAATTGTACCGTCATTGGACAATTCGGGTTGCAGCTAGATATGGTTCAAGATGGCTGACTAGTTGTTTAGTTTGTTTGGGAAAAACTGCACTAATCAGTTAGCTTCAGCTGGAGATGGCCTTTGGGACACAGATGCTGACCTAGAGACGGTGGAGCATTTCTGGAAAAATAAAAGGAGGGAAAACAAACGAGGGCTGGAGGAGCAACGGCCCCATGTGAGACCTCTATTGATTGGTCTTATTCAGTGTCTACGATGGAGACCCAGAGACGACACAATCACATCTCCTGCCACCCCTCATTTAGCCATGGCTTTGCACGGATCCACTCCGCCAGCTGTGTCCCAGTGCCCTGCACTCCTCTACCTGTCTTCATCCTTGGCCTTACCATTGGAACTGGGTTCACATGAAAGATGACTCAAGCTTCAGAAATGTAAAAATGTGATGCTAAAACAGAAAAATGGACTCCTTTTTAGGCCCTTGTTTACACCTGGTATTTTGGTCCATCTCAGATAATCACAAGCCGTCAGCTGAGGTAAAAGACACACGAAAGTGTGATGGAAACAAAACATTTTATACTGAAATTTACACTCGTTTTTCATGAATTTGAACTGAGGCCACAAACAGAAAACTAGAAAACCTAAATTTAAACTATAGATAGATAGATAGATAGATAGATAGATAGATAGATAGATAGATAGATAGATTATTAATTATTGTGATTTTAACAGTAAAAGACTGTAAAAATGCTACAGTAAAAACCTGTTAATTGGTTAACAGTAAGTTTCCATACTATATTCAGTGAATAAATGTAATTACATTTAATGGAATTTTACAGTAAAATACTGTTAAAAAAATATTTTGGATTTTTTTTTTTTTTTTTGGAAGTGAAAAAGAAAAGTCATTGTATAATTTACAGTGAAAAACGGTAAATTGACACCCCCAGAATTCCCTGCATGACACTTCATATTTGATGTTTCTTTGTTGAAATGTTTATTCTTAGTTTTTTTTCTTATCAGTTGTGTAAATTAGGGTTTAATCTTACATCTGATGTTGTTAAATGAATGTTTATTGCATTATTTTAGTATCATGTGTGTTACCATGATGGGGTTTAGTGTTTGTGTGAATGACTGTGCACCTTCTACATATAAATATTGCCCTCCTCAGCTCATAGAAAAGCTGTTTGTGATGAGCTTTGGTTCATCATGTGACTTTCTCATCACCACCAGTTTTTGGTGGTTATCAGTGAATTACAATGGTTAAAACCAGATATTAGCACTTCAATATGTTGGTTTATTAACATTACATCAGTTAATGAAATATGGTATTTTACTGTGAATTTAAGTTAAACCTAAAATGTTGCTACCATATTTTTTACAGTGAAGTTCTGGCAACCACAGCTGACGGTATTTACAGTAAATGTCACAGATTTTTTTACGGTGTAGATAGATAGATAGACAGACAGACAAATAGATAGACAGACAAAAAACAAATGATAGATGGATGGGTGGTTAATCCGTCTGCACTTGTAACTAGTAAATGAATGCAGGAGAACTAAATCAGCGGCTGGTGTTGGGTTATGTCAATACAACAGCTTCCTGACTGATAAAAGACTCCCAGCACCTGAGGAGTGCCGTCTGTGAAACTGAGACTTATGAACAATGGCTCACTTAACCATGTTTGTCCTGTTGATTGTGAAACTGTGATTTATGACCAGCCAACATCACTGAACAATACAGCAGTAAGATGACTGATGACTGACGAGTTATTCTGCTCTACATACACAGGCTGGTGGGGGTCTGTTATGAAACCCTAGAGCAGAAGACACAAAACTCAAGTGGTTCCAGATGTCTTGAAAGATCAGTGTGTCCTCTGGAAGCACCAAAAGGCTTAGGATTGTTGACCCGGGATTGTTTGGGAAGCCCCGTTAGAATGTTTTTCTTAGCTCAAGTTAACTAGCCTCTGTTTCAGCTCAGATACCGTCCCTCCCTCACTGACTGAACTGCCTAATAAGGAAGGTGACGTCTTCATTTATATGGGCTCTTCATTGACGCCACACGGTGGTTTGGTCAAGCAGGTATAATTACGGCCACCAGCAGATACTGTAACACAAGACGACCATCATTGACATCACAAGTCACATGATACATGCTTTCAACTTAATAAACTAATCCGTCTTTCATCTTCCATGGAACGATACAACGATACAATTACTGCTGTATTTAAATACTACAAAGCAGATATAAAGTAGCAAATCAGCATATTAGAATGATTTCTGAAGGATCGTGTGACACTGAAGACTGGAGTAATGATGCTGAAAATTCAGCTTTACATCACAGAAATAAATTACATTTCACAATATATTTAAACAGAAAACAGTTATTTTAAATTGATATAATATTTCACAATATTACAGTTTTACTGTATTTTGATCAATTATATGCAGCCTTGGTGAGCATAAAAGACTTCTTTCGAAAACATAAAAGAATGTAACTAACTCAAACTTTTAAATGGTAGTGTAAATTAATTATAATAAAATATCTGTGTAGATGCAAATGCAGACATTATTGTTCTTTTTAGAAAATAAATAAAAGTTATTGTAAATGCTATTTACTGTAGTTTCTAATCAAAAAAATACCTTGATTGCAATATAAATTGCTTTGGATAAAAGTGTCTGCCCAATGCAATAAAGGTAAATGTGAAAAGCCCATCTCTGCAGTATATGTGGGTCAAACTTGTTTAAAAAGGTGCAAGCGTGCAAGATGAGATGTATAGCCAGAGCTGATCTCCTAAAGCCCTTCAGTGGATCAGATTTTCAGTCGAGGCAGGTTCAGCTTGACAAATGTGACTGTGAATGCTGTAAAACACGTTTAACTAGCTAGATGAAACTGAACTATAATTAGCAACAGAGTTCTGACATCACTTTTAAAATGTTTTAACTCTGTAAAGCCTGACATAAGAGTCAGAATTAAAAAAAAAAAAAAATCTTAAAAAAATGGAACATTAAAAAAAAAAAATCAAAAGAAAAAAAAAGTTGTTTGTTGAGTATCGTATTTAATACATCAGGCTTTTATTACACATATAGTATAATAAAGTCGAGAATAATGCGCTCATCCTGAAGAAGGAAAAAACAACTTTTTATTCAGATCTCAAACTGAGCAAAAATATGCAATTTGGTGCAGATGCTGATATTTATATGGCCAAAAAGTAAGATGAAATTCTGATAGCTTGTAATTTAATCAATGCGATCTTTATAACAGTATAACAGACTACTTGCATGATGTCAATGCAATGATACAAATATCAGTTGTCACTCTATATTTCCCAATAATGTCTTAGTAAGATGAGATTTAAATAATTAGTTTTATGATCAAAGCTCTGTAATGCAATGCAATACAATGATGACTAAGAAATGATAAACAAATAAACGTTCCTCAAAAGCCTCATGATCATATTTGATACTCACATTTGAACATGATTTTTCTAAAAAAGACGAATGGATAATAATGTAAACCTAAGTTGATTTAGTCCAGTAAGTGTTCATTGTGAAATTACTACTTACTAACAATATGTTATACTTGTGTTTAATTTACAAAAATCAGTAAAGATTTCACAGTAAAAATACACGTGAAGCGATGTATTTACATTCATACTATAAGGTCTTTTACTTCCAAAATCAGTCAGACGACAGAAAGCATGTAGAGATTGTGTACAACAGTTTTTTTAGTGAAGTTTAAATCATGTTGATCATTTAAAAGCCTTAGAAATTTTTGTCCAATGTGATACAGCAGGCTTTACAGAGTTACATATGATTCTCTTTCATTTTCCCTAATGTCTGCTAAGCCTAATTTGCCATCAAAGGCTGTCAGTTTGACTTTCTATTTACCCAAGATGCTCTACTCATTAGAGAAATGTGGTGAAGACAGACGCCACTCATCCTGGAAGCGTGTCAGTGGTGCCCTGTAATAAGAGGGAAACGTTTCTTTCAAACGGCAGGTTTAATTAGTGACTGCCATGTGGCCGATCACCTGGGATGAGAGAGTTACCATTGGTGCGTTCTGCCAGCTTCACCGTCTGGGCTTCTGTCTCACTCTGTCTCACTGCTTTAATGATTCTCTCCACAGGACACTTTTGCTCCCTCTGCGTCGTCGCATCTCCAGGACCTGCTTGGCAAGCGTGACACCGACAGCGTTCTTCTTGAAGTTGCTGTATGGCACATTTTTGTCACGGACAACACAAAGAACTTGTCAGGTAGAATTTAGCATCACTTCCCCTTTGCGGTGGCGATCGTAGCGGGTTATAAATAGCCCTGCTTCACTAATAAGTTTACACTCTTAAAAATAAAGGTTCCAAAAGGGGGACACAGAAGAATCTTAGTTCTCCAAAGTACCTTTTAGTGAGCAGTTTTTTCTTAATGTGAAGAACATTTTTACCCTTTTCCAGTATAAAGAACCCCTTGTGGAATGGAAAGGTTCCATGGAAGTTAAAGGTGAACTAAGCGATTTTTGAAAAACTCTTTTGGCCATAGTGTCGGACCGAGTCCCAAAACACACTCGCAGCCAATCGGCAGTAAGGGGCGTGTCTAGTAATGATGGGGAGAAGAGAGCGCTCAGTGAGTCCACAGGACAGATATTAGCAGATTGACTATAGAAATCAAGAGAGATGGAAGATACATACGACCAATTAAATTATTAAATTATCATTTTTATCAGCTGATAAACACATCACAATAATCCACAAGTAATCCACATCATGATAAATACATCACAAACATCTTGTGAAGCCAAAAGCTGTGTGTTTGTAGAAACAAATCCATTATTCAGATGTTTTTTTTACGCTGAATTTCTCCAAATCTGTTCTGATAAAGAAAAAAACTCCTTTACATCTTGGATGGCCTGAGGGTGAGTACATTTTCATTATCCACAAGTAATCCACATCCTACTCCTTTATATGCTCTTTATGAAACTGCTTTTAAAAGTGTATTTTCAAAGCATTTACTGCCACTCAAGCCTCCTGCCTCTGCTCACTCAAGCGGCTCACTCTAGACCGTGGCTCACTCTAGGCCTCCTGCCTCTGCTCACTCAAGCGGCTCACTCTAGACCATGGCTCACTCTAGGCCTCCTGCCTCTGCTCACTCAAGCGGCTCACTCTAGGCCTCCGGCCTCTGCTCACTCAAGCGGCTCACTCTAGACCGTGGCTAGCTCTAGTCCTCCTGCCTCTGCTCACTCAAGCGGCTCACTCTAGACCGTGGCTCACTCTAGGCCTCCTACCTCTGCTCACTCAAGCGGCTCACTCTAGACCATGGCTCACTCTAGGCCTCCTGCCTCTGCTCACTCAAGCGGTTCACTCTAGACCATGGCTCACTCTAGGCCTCCTGCCTCTGCTCACTCAAGCGGCTCACTTTGGACTGTTGCTAATGCTCACTCAAGCGGCTCACCATCAAGCGGCTCACTCTAGACCGTCTGCTCACTCTAGCGGCTCTGCCTCTGCCTCCTCACGCTGCTCACTCTAGAAGCGGCTCACTCTAAGCCTCCTGCCTCTGCTCACTCAAGCGGCTCACTCTAGACCGTGGCTCACTCTAGGCCTCCTGCCTCTGCTCACTCAAGCGGCTCACTCAAGCGGCTCACTCTAGGCCTCCGGCCTCTGCTCACTCAAGCGGCTCACTCTAGGACCATGGCTCACTCGAGGCCTCCTGCCTCTGCTCACTCACGCGGCTCACTCTAGACCGTGGCTCACTCTAGGCATCCTGCCACTGCTCACTCGGCCTCTGCTCACTCTAGACCGTGGCTCACTCTAAGCCTCCTGCCTCTGCTCACTCAAGCGGCTCACTCTAGACCGTGGCTCACTCTAGGCCTCCGGCCTCTGCTCACTCAAGCGGCTCACTCTAGACCGTGGCTCACTCTAGGCCTCCGGCCTCTGCTCACTCAAGCGGCTCACTCTAGGCCTCCGGCCTCTGCTCACTCAAGCGGCTCACTCTAGGCCTCCGGCCTCTGCTCACTCAAGCGGCTCACTCTAGGCCTCCTGCCTCTGCTCACTCAAGCGGCTCACTCTAGACCGTGGCTCACTCTAGGCCTCCTGCCTCTGCTCACTCAAGCGGCTCACTCTAGACCGTGGCTCACTCTAAGCCGCCTGCCTCTGCTCACTCAAGCGGCTCACTCTAGACCGTGGCTCACTCTAGGCCTCCTGCCTCTGCTCACTCAAGCGGCTCACTCTAGACCGTGGCTCACTCTAGGCCTCCTGCCTCTGCTCACTCAAGCGGCTCACTCTAGACCGTGGCTCATTCTAGGCCTCCTGCCACTGCTCACTCAAGCGGCTCACTATGGATCGTGGCTCTGTTTAATCAGCCTGCCTCTGCTCACTCAAGCGGCTCAATGTAGACCGTGGCTCACTCTAGGCCTCCTGCCTCTGCTCACTCACGCGGCTCACTCTAGACCGTGGCTCACTCTAGGCCTCCTACCTCTGCTCACTCAAGCGGCTCACTCTAGACTGTGGCTCACTCAAGCCTCCTGCCTCTGCTCACTCAAGCGGCTCACTCTAGACCGTGGCTCACTCTAAGCCTCCTGCCTCTGCTCACTCAAGCGGCTCACTCTAGACCATGGCTCACTCGAGGCCTCCTGCCTCTGCTCACTCAAGCGGCTCACTCTAGGCCTCCTGCCTCTGCTCACTCAACCTGGCTCACTCTAGGCCTCCTGATATTTAATCTCTGCATTCACTCAAGTGGCTAAATCTAGACCCCCATCACTAAAAGGCCTCCTGCCTCTGCTCACCTCACGAAATTCGGCGAAAATCTAGCACCAATGTGAGCTCATTCTAAGTTGCCTCCTGCCACTGCTCACTCAAGCGGCATCACTTAGACCGTGGCTAACACATGAAAATGTGCGTTCACAAATGTAGCCTATGTTGATCCAAATATGGAAAGCACTTTCGAATTTAATAATATGAGGTTCTCTCCAGAGATGTTTTGCCACATTTCTGCAATAAGGATGACTGCTGCGTAGTATGGGTGTTTCTATTTGCCTGAACTTCTTCAAGTGAGTTACGGCGCAAACCGAAAATCCAGCACTCTCCTTCACTGCTGATACTGTGACTATTCTTGTTTGTATGTGTTCATTTGCTGGCATTTCCACACTTCTTTTTACTCCCTTTAAAAAACAAATTTGTCAATTCTGATGCTCAATTTTACCGAACTAATGGCTGTTGATGACTATTTGAATGGAATTCTGCCAAAGTGCGCGCTTGTATGTGTTCATAAAATGCGGAACGTTATGTGAGTAGGTCTGCTCATGTCTGAAAATTTAAAAAAATTTAAAAGAATTTTACATATAAACATTAGGCTATAGCTTATATTTCTTTAGTACATTTTTAAATGAATGTAAAAACTAAAATGAATTGCAAAACTGAAAGTTATTTTTTTTAATTGTGTTCAGCATGGTGGGCCGCCTTTGAATTCGTGACGGGCCGCATGTGGCCCGCGGGCCGCGGGTTGAAAACCACTGCTCTAGACCGTGGCTCACTCTAGGCCTCCGGCCTCTGCTCACTCAAGGCCGCGGTGTGTGACGTTGTTCCATTGAGAAAGCGAAACTACATTGTTTTTGCCTTCCAAAAGAAAACACGACTAGAAATCATGTTTATATCAAGTTTATAATGGGTTTTATGTTTTTGTCTTGTCGCTCCAGCCGGACAAGGCTTCACAATATGTTAAGAGGCGTAACATTTCCGTCTCATGCTTGAGGCATTCGACCAATCACAACTCGCTGGATAGCTGGCCAATCACAGCACACCTCGCTTTTCAGAGAGATGAGCCTTGTGAAAATCGACGCGTTTCAGAAGGCGGGGCATAGAGGAGAAACAATAATGTACAGTATGTGTACAGTATTTTTTTTTTTTTTACCTTAAACTGCATAAACACATTTCATTACACCAACTACGCAAAATAATGTTCTTTTTAGCAGCATCATATGACCCCTTTAACGTCAGGATCTGAAACAAAGAGAGACGGAGGGTATTTAAAAGAAAAACATTCTTTGAAGTCCAAATGAGATTAGGCCTCAGCGAGAGGACATATTCTGAAGAGAAGACCACCTGTGTCCGCATGGCGGACTAAACGAGAACAAAAGAAGGTTAAGCCACCTCATCCTTTTAAATACCCTCAAGTGCGTCACAGATAACGGTGCAGTAAACACATTTCTAACACTCACAGTCATGCAGAACACTTGCTGATTGAAATTCACATAAATGCATATGGCTCTTGCATTCGAGATATACATATCAGTTCATGCATATGTTACTGGTGTTGTAAAGAAATGCTACATGATAAATCATACTTCCACACAAAACGCCTTCTACCCCCAAAATTTCCTGTGATTTGTTTACATCTGGAAACATGTTTCTTGAAACAACATCCCCAGCTGGAAACTATTGCGAAATTCCCTGAGGGCCTAAAAGCTTGTGCATGAATGTCCTCAACCTCTGAACCAATCTAGAAACAAGATCCTTAAAGCTAAAGGGAAATGCAAGTAATTAAGGGTCAAAAGAGCCTAAGTGAAAATGTGAACAGATGCAGGGTTTAATCAAGAGCAAAAGAGTGCACATTTTTCAGGTGATCATGCACCCTGTCAGCCCTCTGTGCCCTTTTAAAATTACTTAAAATTAAACAGTTAAGTAAATGGCCTCCCTACATACAGTACAACTATGTTATCTTTTTTACAGCTCACATAACTAAATCTTTACCCATACTGCACCAGTGTTTCTTAAATTATTATATATTATACTATATATATATATATATATATAGATAGAATATGGAACACATATTCACTATTAATTAAGAGTTTTCCCTCAATAAACTCCTAAATTGCTGCTTATTAATAGTTAGTAAGGTAATTGTTAAATTTAGGTATGGGGTAGGATTAAGGGATCTAAAAAATGGTCGTGCAGAATAAGGCATTCATATGTGCTTAATAAGTGCTAATAAACGGCCAGTATGCTAGTAATATGCATGCTAATAAGCAGCTGGTTAATAGTGAGAATTGGTCCTTAAAATTAAAATAAAGTGTATATATACTGTGTGTTTGTGTGTGTGTAAGTAAATTACCTTTTATTTAATTATATGTGTACATAGTTATATAAATATAACAAATATAATAATATAAATTATACTTGTTCTTATATATTAATATAATTAAATATACATAAATAAAATAAAAGGTAGACAGGAACAGAATTCCGTAGAAAGCAATTAATTTTAAAGCACTAAACTCATTTAACTCTGTGCCTTACTGTTAAAATAAAATCAGATGACAATACATGACTTGAACGAGCACACTTCAAGAAAGGGAACATTTTTTCTAATAGGACTCATAAATTATGCATAAAGACGGACACGTGCAGAGCTCCTGCTAATCTCTCTGGAGGACTCCTCGAGCCTCTGGTCACCTTCACTTGCATTGTCAGTTTGAACAGTTCTGGCACTTAATGTTTGTCGTATATATTTTAGTCTAATCTTTGCATTACTCACAGCGCAGTGGACATGAAGAACGGCTAGCGTATATGTCTGTAGCATTATCACATGGCTGAGGTAATGGGTTTTGCTGTTGGAAGTGCATCACACTAATGCTAATCCCATCAAACCCAACTTTTGTGATGTCACTGACCTCCCCTTAGCCGTGGGTGTGCGAACACATGGGACGTCCCAGGGATGCCCTGTCTCAGGGGTAAGCCTGGGAAGATCTACAGGCGTCACAAGCAATGCTGCTGTGTCTTTTTATAGCACTGAAGAGTGCATCGTGTCTGCTCGACGAGTATTACGTCTTATCCTCAGGGTCTAAGTCACCTGATTATGTAATAGGAAATGTTTTGGATGAATATTACAAATAAAAATATTTGATGCACAGCTAAATGCCAAATGTTATTTGCTTTAAAAATACATTTAATTCCCAAAGCCTTGCTAAAATAAGCATTTAGTTGCCAGTGTGTTGACTGCTGCTGTCTGCAGAAATGCACTGCGATCTAGTGCATGCAGGCGAGTTGAGCGGCCTGGATGGATCCTGGCTGCTAAGATCTGCTGATTCAGCTCACGTCTGCACTGTGAGCAATATTAAATAATGGCCTCTGCCTCTTCAATCTGACCCGGGAATGCTGCTGCTGTTCGGTGTGGATCGCTGGGAAAGAGGAGGCAATGCAGTGATGTGTCACCTTGCTTCAAATTCCACAGTTAACCGTTGAGTCATTGCATTTGTGTGTTACCTTTCACATGAAATGTAATGTTTTTGAATATTTGCGTTTGTGTTTTTCAGGCTCTTCATTTACATATTATTACTAG
Organism: Cyprinus carpio; assembly: GCF_018340385.1. Taxonomy (NCBI): domain Eukaryota; kingdom Metazoa; phylum Chordata; class Actinopteri; order Cypriniformes; family Cyprinidae; genus Cyprinus; species Cyprinus carpio. The sequence goes on along the minus strand of NC_056581.1, from coordinate 17,778,726 downwards.
TTTGTGCTGAGTTGTAATGTTTTTTTTTATTTTGGTTTTATTGTTGATGTTTTTACGTGCATTTTTTATATAATGAACTTTGTTATGCTGATAAAACAAATATTAAAAAAAAAAAAATCCTTTATAAAGAACATCTGCAATGATCTGTCAAGTAAACGTGCATGAAGTCATTTGTTTGGAAGAATAAAAACATTCAAGACGTAAGCATGGTCTATAGTGGTTAGCACACATACAGAGAAAGTTTTTTCTTAAAAGTGACAAAAAGATAAAAATATATATATTTTTTTAAAAATAAGTCAAAAATTAAATCTTGATTTCTCAGCATTCATATCCCATGATGCATTTCCCCAAACAGGTTTATCTGACTGCACGATATGTTAAACTGAAAACTGATAACTAATAGATGTCATATTTCCCCAGCTGATCACAGTACATTAAAGGGGTCATATGATGCGGTTCCAAGTTTCCTTTCTCTTTTGAGTGTTTTAAGCTGTTTGTGCATAGATAATATCCCTAAAATTGCAAAGACTAAAGTCTCAAACCCAAAGATATATTCTTAATAAAAGTTAAGACTCGACCACGCCTTCCTAAAAAGCCTTATTTTAAACACGCCCGCACATGTCTACGTCACTGTGTGGGAAGATTTGCATTACGCCCACCAGATGTTTATGCAAAGAAAGAAGGCGTAACTCTGATTCTCGCTGTAGTATTGTTGGCACCGCCGCCATGTAGTGGAGACGCTGTGTGTTTCATTGTGAAAGCGAAGCTACTTTGTTTGGCCCTCCAAAAGAGGACACAACTAGAAATCAGTGGTTAAGTTGTATTATTAACACTGTTCCAGAGCAGTTCAAACCAAATATTCAGATGTGTCCAGCGCATTTTATGGAGGACTGTTTCCTGAAACTGGGCGAGTAGCCTACAATGATGTCTGTGCACAAAGGCTGTTTCTATAAAGTGGGGCAGTTCCAACTTTGGAAGGACAGTCTGGGGTTCTGTCTCACAGTCTGTAAGTGCGTTTTCATATTAAAAGAATTTGCCACTGACGATTCAAATGCTCAAGTTTTGAGCAGTGTAGAGTAGCGCTTGTAGTTTGTTGTTTCTCTGATCACAACATGGTTTTATGTTTACGCAGCGCGATATGCAACGCAACACGTAAAAAAGACAGTATAAGTCATTATAATCAGTAATTATGTCCCCACTGGATGCAAAAAATGCCTCGTTTGTAATGGGTTTTATTGGTTTTGTGTCGTCGCACCGCAGGGCGGCCAGGTTTTGACAAAAAAACCTGCACAATTGCTACTCAAAACTAGCCAAAAACTAGCTCAATCCCGTTTTGAAGGGGAGGTCCCCCGATAAAAATTGCGTTCCGGGGATAAAAAACATTGTTGCTCCGGGATACAGCATCACAGTATGGTAAAGGGTGTAACATTTCTATCACACGCTTGAGGCGTTCGGCCAATCACAACGCATTGGATAGCTGGCCAATCAGCATATACCTCGCTTTTCAAAACAATGAGCTTTGTAAAAATCTACACTTTTCAGAAAGGCGGGGCACAGAGGAGCAACAATAATGTACAGTTAATGGACAATAATGTGTTTTTTGAACCTTAAACCGCATAAACACATTGCATTACACCACATAATGGGTGTAATGGGTGTGGGGAAGTCGTGGCCTAATGGTTAGAGAGTTTGACTCCTAAGCCTAAGGTTGTGGGTTCGAGTCTCGGGCCGGCAATACCACGCCTGAGGTGTCCTTGAGCAAGGCACCGAACCCCCAACTGCTCCCCGGGCACCGCAGCATAAATGGCTGCACACTGCTCCGGGTGTGTGTTCACGGTGTGTGTGTGTTCACTGCTGTGTGAGTGCACTTTGGATGGGTTAAATGCAGAGCATGAATTCCGAGTATAGGTCACCATACTTAGCTGTATGTCACTTTCACTCACTTCACTTTCATACACCAAATAATGTTTTTTTTAGCAACGTCATATGACCCCTTTAAGACAACTGTTTTGCATGACAAGTTTTCTGAAATGTTATATGTAAATATACAAACAAGGCATTATCCAATTAAAAATTCAATAATTTGCATGCATTTCCAGCACATAAATCTAAGCACTGAATAATGCCAGGTTCAAAATTCTTTTTTTCATTTTGTTGACATATTAGAATCCAAACAGTCAAATACTGTTAATAGGCAGAAAAAAAAAAAACTTTTGCCTTGCTTTTAGGGATAAAATGCTTAATATATATATAGTTGAATTATTTATGAACAAAGCCCTCTATAAACATATAAATAGGAGTAAAACCATAAAGTTTGGTGTGTATGTAATAACATGTATTGTAATTGAAATCTACAGACAATAATAGATATTTTAATAAAAATGTGTATTTTGGATGTTTTCTTTCTACTAGTCTGAATGTAGACGTGTTATGCATGTTGTGTCTTGCCTTAACTCTAAATGCATATGAATTTCTTATGATATATAAGATGGAAGAACACCGTTAGCATGATTTAAATCCCTGTTTTCTAGCATGCACTGATGTTTACAGGCACAGAGAAAGAGACAGAGGCGGTCTCTGGTGTGCAGCATCTGCGTGTGCGGGTTATTTGTTATCAAGTGTGGCACATGCTCCAGGGACGACGCTCAGGGAGCTCTGGCAGACAGCATGCAGTAAATATCGCAATGTGAAACGAACCGCTATAAAACTACTACAGTAGTGCAAATGCAACTAATGGGTGGCATGTCACTCTATGCGCGATTCCTAAACAGATGAACAGAGGAAATTTACAGTTACACAGTACGTACAGAATGAGTCACAAGGAATTCAAATGTTATAGCGGCACTGCAAATAAATAAAGCTCAGCATATTAATAAAACACAGCACAGTTCTGAATCAGAAAGCTTATCAGTTTATCGCGCTATTGAGTACAGCCACTGCAACACTAACAGAAGAACGCATGCTACACATATGCAACCAGACCACATGATTCAATGCACTGGCCAATATGGATTTGCGTACTGGCATTAGGTATTTTTCTGGACTTAAGTTACTGTGTAAGTGTCATAAACTGTGAGTCTAAAACATACTCAGTGCTCAGTGCTGGTTAATCCTTCATTATTTTGCTGCACTGCTTTTTGTAGTAATTGATTTTCCCAATTAGCGATGGCACAAAGGTGCATGCAAAGGTGCAACGGTCATTCAAACAGGCTTACATGCATGAGGACAGAGAATAAATGAGCACAATCAAGCGAAACAAAACTGAATAAGGTGATGCATGCTGATAAACTCTGTCCTTTTTAAACTATTCAGTGAATTAATTCCATTGATTTAACAATGTAGCACCCATAATTCAACTGACGGCATGTAACCTCTTCAATATTTAATGAAAACAAGTATTCAAGAAAAAAAAAAGGGAGCTTTTCATCATGCACGAAACCACATAGTAGAGGAATAGAGTTCAATGCAAACATGAAATGTGTGTATTTGGCTGTGTGTGTGTTTCCAAGAGAGAGTGGGATTATGTTATTTTAGGCTTAATCACACAGTAGTGATAAAATGCTTAAAATTCTTTCATTGTCTGCAGACGTTTGCTGTTCTCTCAATTTTTCAGCCACAGAATTCCATTAAAATGCCTCCATCTACAAAATGCAAAAACAAATTCATTCCAGACTTGATGCATATGATATTTCATATTATTATTATATTTTGGAGTCCAGTCTCTTATGGAGAAATTATTTAACTTCTAACAAAGAATTAAATAAAATTAAAGTAAAATAAAATAAAATGGTTTTACATAACAAGCTTATCAACAAAATATGTTTTACACTACAATTCAATGATGATTTAATGAGTAAATACGGAGTAACTTTAAAGTTAGACAATATTTGCATTTTGTTTTCTGTTTAGTTTGCCAATAAAACTTTATACATATACATATACATACTACATACATATATATATGGTATCCGGGGCTCCAGACTCACTCTTCCCACTGGTTGTTCTTTTGCAACTAACTTTCTCAGTTGGTTGCAGGAGTACGTGATTTGGTCACAATTTTCTGTTTTGTTTTTGTTTTTTGCTACAACACGGGATTAATCCTTGTATGCTCAAGCATACTTGGCAATAAAGCTCTCTTTCTTATCAATGCATGCTGATGAACTTTTACCATACTTTACAGTTATATGGAAACAAATGAGGTTAATATTCAACTGTTCTTTTTCATTAGTAGTATTATATGTGATTTGAATTTTGTGAACGGGATGTTTTTGCTTTTGAATTTGCGATTTTGAATTTGCGAATTAAAAAATTAAAAAAGAGCATCCATAGCATAACGTGAGGTAAACAGCAAAGATAACGCAAATGAAAACAAAAAGAAAAGTAAGACTATACTTGCTGTTGGTGACAGTGCTTGCATGTTTTTTTTTTTTCACACAAGAATACCACGTTCACCTTTGGTTTAAGAAGTGGTCTTTTCCTTTACTTTAGCATGAAAACCATCCATCGTTTCCTCAATATTCATGTAATTTTTTTGCTGCGTGCACCTTCGCGCTCATGCTGACATGGCGAGTATAAACCATGCTACACTCGAAGCGCTGCGCAGTTCAAACGAGTAGCATGGTTTCGTTATGCTTTCATTTTCGTTTGCCGTTTGATGTTTCACATACGCAACAGAAATGGCAGCCCTCGTTATGCTTTCGTTTTCTTTTGCGGTTTGATGTTTTTAATAAATTTAAGGCAGAAAAAAAATGGTTGCAAATGCGACCATTTGGTTGCAGTATGGAGCCCTGATGACATTACATGAGTTAGGAAGACACGTGTTTAAACCCACAAACTCTCCTTTATTGATGATTCAAAGAAAACTTGTTTAAACTGACTTGTCTGTTTTGCAAATAGAAGCAAATGAACCTTGAATTTGTTCGGTTTCTGTAATTGGGACAAATGTTTGCATAATCTAGGCATGTTCTGCTTGTGACGTACATTAATGTTTAATGCTCATTGCTTAATACAACATTATTAGCCCATATCTATAATATTAAAATCAAAGTAAACATGTATTACTGTGAATGTGCATGGTTGAAGTTCATTAAAACAAGAAGGCTGTGTTGCTCTTACCAGCAGGAAAATGAGCTTTGACATGTCTTGACCTGACTAATGTGTTAACTCCAGCTGATGTATTACTAATCTGCAGAAAATACAGCACTGCACAGAAAATGTTTGGTTTTCACAATGAACATCAATGGAAATACACACTGAAGTAATCTGTGCAGCTTTAGGGAAGACAACTGAGATGAGAGCTTTGTCTTAAGGCTATAGCACCCAACCTTAAAGGCAGCAGGTTCCTGATCTGAACTCAACCCTGTAGTTTCTAGTGCAGAAGGTTTACAATACATCACATTGACCTCTTTTAAAATAATCAGCACAGTGTAGGTGGAAATGAAAAGAAAAAAAAAACTGGGTAAAAGTTTGACTGTTTATAGGAGCAAACGTACACACACACACCCACACATGCAAAAAGCATCCGTTGTATGCTTTCAGTTCTCACAGAACAATACCGTGTTACTGTAGGGTGGGAAAGAAATAATATGGTGCTTTTGCAACTCTGTAATTTCTTTGTAGCAAAGAAAAGTGCAAATTATGTCTGTTTTCCTTCCAAATATTTAGGAAGCACTGTTGGTACATGAACTAAACCAACACCAAAGGTCTGTTTAATGTAATTTGTCATATGCTCGTCCATGAAGTGCTTCTTTTATGACGCCTCTGTTTAAGTTGTGACATAAGGAAACTAAAGTGTGACACTCCTACATAAACTAGAAACACAGACCTCCACTGGACTGAATCCACATTCATGTGCCACACTAATGTTTCTGTTAGCTCATTTATCACCATAGTAAAGCAGCATGTCAGAACGATGCCATTATAGACGCCGCAGAGCCCTAGAAAGAAGCAAACGCTGACACGTCTGATTCATTGCGACGCTTTTGTTTTTCAAGCTTTCCACAACAAGGTGATGACACCATAACCCGCTATTTGTATCTGGTTGTTGACAGCCTCAAAAGCTGGTTGGAGAACCCATGAGGCCTACAGTCATAAAAACTGGCTGTGGTCGCAAAAATAGATTGGAAAACACCCAATGAGGAGAGTGAAAATAAATGGTCACAAGACATTTTCGCAGCAAAGGCCTAATAGTAACCTGCGCGGAGACCTTAAAGGCTAACTATGGATAACAACTATAACATTCTGTTTATTATAAGCACGAGCTGCAGTTTTATCTGCTGCTTTAAATGCTTGAGGTCTTTAAAGCTGGATGGATTCTGACTGGCCTCAATGTTTTTATCATACATCAGCTGGAAAAAAAGGTTATGAAAGTGATTCCAATTATATCGTTCCTCTGTATCATTATTGTTTGTTTTCCCTTTCCACTCCAAAAGCCCAAAGACTCTTCAAGATACATTTATTTGAAAAGCAAAATGACAAAAGATACGAAAGTCTTGTTTTATGTGAAATTGATCAAAATGAATTGTTTACGGTTACAATAAGAATAAATATTTGCCAGTGGGCTTAGAAAAATCAACTTAAAACAAGAACAGATATCTGGGGTATTCAAATTTGTTTTCACTTTGAATTAAGTATAAATTCACTTAATTTTGTTCCATTTCTCAGAAAACAAGACTTCATATCTTCTATTTGCATCTCAAGTAAATATATCTTGATTTATGGATGGTTAGATATTTGTATTGGAAAACAAAATAAAAATGCTGAGGAAGATATGTTTTGCAGTGCATTCAACATTTAATGCCATGACTTTATGAATTTAAGACTTTCTGCTCCTGTTTAAGACCTTTTTAAGATTTGCAAAAACCCTGTTACAGTATCATTATTGGTGTGAATGGGCCTTTACAGGCAAGAATACATTTGATTCTCTATTTTCTTCATGCATGGGTTATCATCAGCATCTTTGCTCTTACTACGCTGACACCCACTGATATTTACCTCAAGATTAAGACTAATCTACGAACCAGTATGTGGAGACCTGTGTGTAAACATGACCATCAACATCAACCCTAGTGTCATGAAACATAACACAATAGACCCATTTATTGTGTCCCGTTTCCTTCTGCAATCCATTTTCACTACTCACCATATCCAGGAATGCCTTCGGAATGGGAAATTGTTGACGTGCATCATTTTTTTCTCCCTTCCTGTGTAATTTCGGCCGGTCTTCATTTAAACGAAGGTGTGGTTCGTGTTGGGTCCTCTCTCTCACAAATAAATAACTCTTATGCCAGCCACGGGATAGCCATTATACACCCTACTTATATTCCTCAACTGAAACCAGCTCCAAGCATCTCCGAAACAAGAAGTCCGCTTGGAGCAACGAAGAGTACATCTTCTTAGTGTGCTATTCCACAAAAGAGTCTCGAGAAGACACTTCACCCATTTATAAATGTGGCCAGTGTGCGTAAATCAAATTTTAAGGCAAGAAAATGGCATGTTAAGAAAAGTTCAAGGGTTAAGTGGTTGTTCCGTAGTAGTAGAGCAAAAATAACAAACACAGAGCAGAATGAGGGTCCTTCCGCTGCCTTTTGTGTGGGGTTTGAAACTCACTGTGGTACATCCTCATCATGAAGTCCCGGCATCAATAACGGTTTCAGGAAAACGCTTCATTTGGACGTGGGAGATGCACAGCCGTGCCCCAAGGAAACCCAATGATGCATGCAGTCCCTTTCTGGTGCAGATAGCCCAGATGCCATGGAGAGACGAATGACAGGTAAGTCCTGGGAATTTTTCCCAAAAAAAGACTAAGCACTCTGCTCCTGTCAAGCACCACGTAAGCTATTGATCCTCTTAGTGCGGACAGCTCTGATTAATTCAGTGGTGTCAGCTGAAGGAATGGGTGGAGTAGCCGTAGGGGATGAGATGGAGCGAGGTGAGCTGGAGAAGAGAAAACACACTCAGTTTCACCTCAGGATTTTCCGCGTCTGATCCTGGCCGTCATCACATGAAGACAGAGTTGGCAGGCGGTGACAGCGGTCAAGGTGCTGCAAGAATCCAATTAATGCAGCGAAAGCAGCACGTGCTAAACCTCTTGACAATCACTTAGCTTCCTTACCCAAGGGTTTCTCTTTCTCTCTCTCTCTCTCTCTCTCTCTCTCTCTCTCTCTGCCTCTCTCACTCTCTTCCTTCTCTGGCTGATACGGCAGTTCCCGTTTTTTTTCTCTCTCTTCTCTCTCACTCTGCTGCATCGCTGGCTCTGGGCTGTACAGGGTGTGTGTGTTTGGGAGAGACTGTGTGACTCGCTGTCTGTGTGTGAGCGTCAAGGGGCCCCACAAGGGAAACTCTGACTGGCCGACAACACAGAGCGCTCGCTAAATAAAGCACATGCTTGACAGCTGGAAGAGCCTGTTTCTGCAGCACGGAATTAAAGCTCATGATAATATCTCAAAGGTCAGGTGCAATAACAATGATATGACAACAAAAAAAGAGTTAAGAAGATATACTGTGAGACAATGTAGTTCTACAAGCATGTTCAAACATAGCCTGGGCTGCTTAGGGTGTAAGGTATGAGAACAAAACACCATGTTTGCATTAGAAACGCCCCACGTGAAAGAAAAATCATAAAGGAGATGTCTTAAATATCTCTAGAACTTCCCCTATAGATGGCAATGAGAGAGCAGATAGAGAGAAAAATATCTTCTTTGCTAAAAAAGTTTGACGTTTCAAATCTCAACGATTATCCTAAACTGTGCTCAGATTTGTCAGAAAGTCAGACATCTCGGTGCGATCACACATATTTCTCATCAATTTCTGCCAAGATCAAATTATACGAGCTGCTATGGATATTTTCATTTAAATTCTATGTTAAACACCTCTCTGGAGAGAAAAATCATACACAAGATTTCTTTTCTATCTCTTTATTTTCTTCTAGATGGCACTGAGAGAGCAAATAGAGAGTCTCCTGCTTCAACATTTTCTCCTGAGAAAAAGTTTCACAAGAGATCTGAGATTATGCTCAGATTTGCCATTTCAAAGTCAGAAATCACAAAGCGAGAAATCACTTCCTTCAATAAAAAATATTGTGAACAGACAACTTTGTAGTGATGCCCGTGTTAAAAAATTACATGTTACCCTACTAAGTACCTTCAATTCTTCTTCTTGTTCAATTTTCCCCTTCGAGTAGTTGGGAAAAAAGTCCACTGACAGATCATTTCCTGTGGCATAATTCAGTTTAACCTCTAAATCTGTTTTTATGCAGGGCCTAACACAGCATAATGCCTGGGCATAAATCAAAACTATCATTCTGACATAACAGGATGGAGATGTCAGGAATTTCAAAATAGTTGCTGAGAGAATGCTTTAAATGCCATATGTAGCTGACATCGTATTTGGTTCATTCAGGTCGGTGTTTTAACACACATGCACATCTGAATCAGCCACAAAGCTGGACACTATCAAGTGCACACGAGAGCAATGTGTAGTTATGATTCTCTGTGCTCTCTTTATACAGTACCTATCAATAAAAGATGCAAAAGAGCTAAAAATAAACAGTAGCATAAATGGTGTAGCATGCATCAACAATGAAAAATAGTATAGAGTCTAGATGTAATAGTAATAAGATTGTGGCAGATAGTGTTGCTTTCGTCAAAAAAAATTATGACTAAATATCGTCATCAACGAACCTTTATCATGTGATGAAAACGAGGCGAGACGCACCATAAATGCTGGTCATGTGACGATGACTATAATTAAATGTATAATGCAATATTGTTGACGAATAAAAACGAGACTAAATGTGGTTTACAAAATAAAAACTATGCTAAAGTGTCTCTTCATTTTCGTTGACCAAAACGAGAGGAAACTGAATGTTATAACGTTATTTCGTCTCGTTTAGTCATGTTATTATTATTATTATTTTGCAGTATTTCTGTTTCCTATGTCTCACTGCGCAGACGCGACTGATGTCACTTCCTCAAGCCCCACTTGCAGCATTATTTAGAAGAAAACAAACAAAGTTAAGCGGGATTTATACTTTCGCTTGGCTCCGCTGACTGCGAGCACACCTTCCCAAATGGACAAGTCTTTTATACTTGTTGCGTTCGGCGTTGTATTATTCTTTGAAATGACAGGGGGAGACGAGGAGTAATTGTCCTCTAAAACTATCGGGAATCACCGGTGAGAAGAAGTCATTTGCCGGTACAAGTCTTGTGATGAATGAGTTGATGAATTAAAAATTTATTTATGTACAAACTTAAAACAATCTTAAACTATTGGCTGTATTTCGCATCAAACACAAGATGACTTTAAGCAAATAGTGTATAATTAATATCTAAATGAATTCTAATTCTATTTTATACAATGAAAATAAAATGTACTTCAAATAAGAAGCCTTGGACAAACTATGCATACATTTTTTTTTCCAAGAAAAGGTTTTCTGTCAAAAAGCACCTGATGGAGTTTGAACTTCACATTAAACTGCTTCTGTTTCACACAAACGCCGGCACAGACGTGCATGTTCGGATGCAGAGCTATGCGTAAAGTTACAAAAAATGCTGTGCACTCCGCCACGCCAAATTAGTTTGTGCGCACTCAAAGCGAACTTCTGGCAACAATGTGATGATGTGATATTTTCCGCGCTCACCCAAGCGAAATTGTGGACACGTCGAATATATAACTCAGCCTTGACACAGAGAAAGGGACAGATGGCCAGCCAGCCGGGGTTCGTCTTTGGGAGAAAAATTTGTGTGTGTACTTCTAACATGTTTGATTGGTAAAATAAATGTTGTAAATTCAAATCAGAGTGTCTTCCATGTCTGGAATGGATGTATTCTTGAGTCTATATTCTTGAGTATATAACAATAATATAATAAGATAACCTTGTTTGAAATGGGTTTGGCTAAAATAAAAATTTTGGTTTCGTCTATACTTCTAGGTACTTGTACTATATTGACTGGGTTAAATAGAATTGCATTATTAAAAAGAGATTAAAATACCATTTTCATTGACTAAAACTAGACTAAAATGTCATCAGTTTTCGTCCAATAAAACTAGACTAAATGTCATCAGTTTTCGTCGACTAAAACTAGACTAGACTAAAAAGAGTATGAATGTGACTAAAACTAATAAAAACTAAAATGACAGCTTCACACAAAGACTAGACTAAGACTAAAATTAAAACAGGCCGCTAAAAACAACACTAGTGGGCAGAATTCATAACTGTATTGTCAATGCCTTTTCAAATGCCATTTCAGTTCCTAAATTTGAATTTAATTTGAACTGAAGTAGGGGTGTGCAATATCATGAATTTTCATTGTGGGTGATTAAAATGTCTCCACAATCTACTTTTGAAGAAATATCATAGTATCATAGTATCGTGCTACAGCGCACATTCTATCAGCTGCAGTTTTAGCGCCTCTGTCTCAATATACTGTACAATGCCATATACATTCACATCAAATGTTAACTCAGCAGTAGAGTTCCACTCCCAGGACACTGCAGTTATTCTCAATCACAAGTACATTATTTGACTGTGCTTTAAAGCCTTACCAGGTAAACATTTTATTCGCATGCTGTTCTTTTTCTCAGCGCAACCTGAAGTGCGCACACTCTAAAAATCCTGTCAAACAGCACCTGATTACTGGACTAAGTTATCTTTCACATCTGATTATGTGAATACTGACAAAAACACACAAGGTTTGCATATAAAAACAGTTAGTTATGTCTAAAACGAAAGTAAACAGTTGAGAGAAAAACAGATGCGTGCCTGTATATTAGATGCGTACAGGTCTTAAAGAGACAACAGACTAATAGTACTAAGCATGCTGCTGCTTGTCATTAAAGGGATAGTTCACCCAAAAATGAAAATTCTGTTATTATTTAAACACTCTCATGTTGTCCCAAACCTGTATTAATTTCTTTCTTGTGCTGAACACAGAAGAAGATATTTTGAAGGTTGTGGGTAACCAAACGTTTGCTGGTCCTCATTGACATTGATAGTAGGGCAAAAAAAATGCTAAGGAAGTCACTGGTGACCAACAACTGTTTGGTTTCCCACATTCTTCAAAATAACTTATGTTCAGCAGGAGAAAGAAACTCATTCAGGTTTAAAACATCTTCAGAGTGAGTAAATGATGACAATTTTCCTTTTTGGGTGAACTATTCTTTTAAAGTTAATAAAACAACAAAAATCACTCACTGTTAGCAATCACAAAAGTTTGTTATTTTTGTTTTATTTAGAGTCTTTGTGTATTTTATAGAGTGAAGTGTATAGTGTTTTATCTTTATATCTGTTCATTCAGCTTCTTGAATACTTCTGCTAAATACACCTACTGTACCTGAGAAATAAAGCACTGTTGGTTTTATTTGTATATTATGTGTATTTGTAATGTGTATCTTTGTTATGTTTTAATAACAAAGATCAAATAATGAAGATTTTTATCTTCGCCCACTTTAGCCCACTTTTTTTATTTAATATTTTGTTACCTTGATAGGCTTTGTTTTTAAAATAGGGAAATCAAATTGGCTGTGCTGCTCAGAAATCTTGCAAAATAGTAAAACCAACATGACAAAGAATCATGATAAAATTATGAATCATGGTTTTCCTGAAAAAATATATGATATTTTTGCCATATTGCTCACACCTAAACTTAAGCAGCAAATGTGAAACAGAATTGCAATTCGAATTTGAATGTAAAAAAGCAGAATTAAAATGAAAGCGAGCATTTTTGTTTTTTTGCATCTCTAATAATGGCTTTTAGAAGACGATTTAGCCATCAACATCTCTTTCATGAACGTTTACTTCAGCTGAGATTTGTTACATGAGCTTCGTTCACCTCAGCGTGGCCTTATTTTACACGCAGCAGAGGCTCAGTATTTACTTATTAAAACCTCTGTGTTGCTCAGCACTGGGCATAAATGTCACTGTGTTTTCTGCAGTCAAGTGAGAGCCTGATGCCCAGACTCACTTCAGATCAATGTGAACACAAACCGCGCAGAAGCGCTGGAAAGCTGCAGTGACTCCAACCACTCTGCAGCACCACGCAGCCGGCATCTTACCAACATGCATGCAGTGCTTTCCTCCATCTCTCATGCAAACTCGTCTTCAGAAACAGAGCCACAGGGCTCATACCTGCTTATGGTAAGCAACTTTAAAACTGTAGCTTTAAGTCATTAAACTACAGACAAGTTAGCTTTAAGAAAATGTGGTTAGCTACACTACAACTACTACAAAAAAATATTTTTAAATGTAGTTTAAATGTCAGAAAAAATAGTATTATTGTATTAAAAACCTTTGTACCTTTATAATATCATTTATTATTAATATTATTATTATTTACCCAGCAAAATGTTGTATATAAAATATTACTATTATATTATATTATAATTTATTATTATTTTTATTAAAAAAAAAAACTTCCATCCATACAAACTTGCATCCATACATTATATAACATTACATGATATATTATTATTAGATTATATTACAAAAATGTAAAAAATAAATTTGAGTAAGTTGTCTGAACAAAGCAATCTGCTGAAACAAATCAGACTTGTCCAATTTCTATTTCAGTGCATGCCTAATTTGGCTAAATATGTTTCTAAGTGCACAGGAAATACTTGACGAATTGCTAAAATGTGCACTTTTAAGGAACTGCATATGACCTCGGGTAAAGCTTGTAACAGACATTATCCACCTCTCCTGTCCTTCCTCAGGGCCTAAAGAACGGTCCCCCCTGGGTGGAAGGACTGAAGATAAAAAAAGAACATATTTCCTTCTTAAGGACCTCATGGCTCTATCTGCTGCTGTAGTGCGTCTACAATCTCCAGCCCTCAGTAGGGCCTCTGCCTATCACCCATCCTCTGCCTGCAGGAACATGGACTGATAACACAACTACTCACCAGCTAAACTACTCACATTTCCTCTCTGACTCTCTAAGGGAGGGACGTCAGCTCTCATACAGCGCTTCATCCAATCTAAACTCCCGATCAAAAGTCTGGGATCGGTAAGATTTTTTCCCTTTTGTTCACCACAGCTGCATGTAATTGATCAAAAATACAGTAAAAACAGCAATAATGTGAATTTTTTATTTTATTTAAAATAACTGCTGTCTATGTGAATATATTTTAAAATGTAATTTAAATGTCATTTAATCCTGTGATGTAAAGCTGAATTTTCAGCATCATTACTGCAGTCTTCAGTGTCACTTGATCCTTCAGAAATCATTCTAATATGCTGATTTGCTGCTCGAGAAACATTTATTATTATTATCATCACTGTTGAAAACAGTTGTGCTGCTTCATATTTTTGTGGAAACTGATGCATGGACACACCTACCAAAATCAAGACAGTTAAAGGGACACTCCATCCCATAATGAAAACTTTGTTATTATTTACTTACCCCTATGTCGTTCCAAACCCATTAAAGCTTTGTTCGTCTTTGGAACACAATTTAAGATATTTTGGATGAAAACAGGGAGGCTTGAGACTGTCCCATAGACTGCCAAATAAATAACAGTGTCAAGGTCCAGGAAAGTATGAAAAGCATCGTCAGAATAGTCATCTACCATCACTGATTCAACCGTGACGAAAATACTTTTTGTACACGAAGAAAACAAAAATAAAGACAATTCCTCTCCTCTGTGTCTCTCCAAATCAGAGTAGCACCATTTTGGCAATTCTGAGCTGTACACAGAAGGCGTACGCTCTTCTGTATCAGCCACGCTGCGCCGATGCGTTGTTTGCTTTCAAACCAAAGCGTAAATACACGTAAGAAGCATATCCTTGTTGCGCGGCTCACGCTTTCACACATTTCAACCACCTTCTTTCTGAGCCATTGTTTCGTGAATCTACCTCACCAGTGGCACGAAAGGCAAAAGAACCTATTAACAAATTGGCCATTGCTGGCTGCATGCAAAAAAATATAACACAACTAATTTAGATTGATTCACAAACGAATGACACTTATGAACCAAATCTTTTCATGAATCAAATTCTAATTGATTCAAATGAACAAATATTTTTAATGATTCAAATTCAAACTAATATACATTAATGAATTCTTTTTTAATTAATCAAATTCAAATAGATTCATACTAATGAATTAATTCTTTTAATTAATCAAACTCAAATTGAAGTTGAAGTCAAATAAACTCAAATTAAAGAATTAATTCTTTTCTTTTTAATTTAACAAATCACATGCTGAAAACATACTGATATGACAATGTGCTGTAAAATGTTAAACATAAAAAGTTATTGTGATAAATAGTATTTTTTTTTGTTCATCGGCAGCCTTGTTGCAAGAACAGAATTCTGGGAATGCCATTGCTGATATTGTTGTACTTTATCAATATTTTATTTTTTTTTTTGTGTTGAACAAAATATCAGATGCTTGATCTTTTATTTTTTTAAATAGCAGTTGTTAGGAGTTGTGGTTGTGGGAGGCTGGAAAGGCCAGTAGTGTGTGTGTGTGTGTGTGTGTGTGTGTGTGTTGCAGTAGTGTGTGTGTGTGTGTGTGTGTGTGTGTGTGTTTGTTTGCATCTGTGTTAGTGTAGTGCAGCAAGGGGTTGTCACTGGCTGTTCTGGGATGCCCGGCTGGCTAAAACTGGAAATGTCAAGCACAGCCGGGGCAGGTATATGCTACAGCGGTGTGCAAGGTCACATCCCGACCCCTGCTGAGCAAACTCAACAGCGCTTCGAGTCTATGACAAATAGACCACTGGCCTATACATGCATCTGAATGCCACCCGGCATGGATTACTTAAAATTTTGATGTGTCTCTGCAGACGGAGCTCTTTATTCAATGCATTGCACTGCAGGGCCATGCAGAGACCTTTGAAGGGGCAGGTGCTCAAAGTATAAAAGGGGCACATGGAACACGGCTTTTAATAGGGCTGTGTTCCTTGCTAATACAGTATGTGTATAGAAACGGATGCTTCTGTATTGATACAGCAGCAAATGCCGTGACGCAACTTGAAAAAGAAACACAGAACAGAAAAGACCATTTTAAGTTTAAAAGTTAAAAAAAAAAAATATTTTCACCTTTTAAAATTACTCTGGAATTAGAAACTGAATTATTATTATTATTATTATTATTATTATTATTATTATTATTATTATTATTATTATTAAGTTTACAGGGTATGGTGGTTTCGCTGTTGTAAACATTACTGTTGCTGTTGTAGAAAAAAAATGTCTTATTTAAAATAGAATTTTATTCTAATCATGTCCTGAATTTATTAATTTTTTGAATGATGATGATAAAAACAATATTAATAGTTAGGAGGATGAGAAAATCAATATAAGTGTTTAATAATAATAATTACTTTAATGCACTCTACGTTTTTTAAATAAATACTGTAATAATAATAGTTCATAGTATGATAGTTTTAGTCAGATAGCGTAAAAAATATTTAATTTTAATAAAATGTAAATTCGTCCCCCGCACTTTATTCGGGCAGGTGTGTTCACATAGAGGTTTCTAGATTTAACTCTAGATTTAAATTCAAAGAGACAGTATCGATAGTCTTTGTATGACCTGACATTTTATTCGTATCCAAAATGAGGAGATGTGAATATCAGAAGCGCTGAACACTCTCATGCAGTGTATGTTTCATTCATATAGGATGCCAGAAGGTGCTCTTGTGCAGAAAGTGCAAAACAGTAACAACTTATGACGTGCAGGAAATCCCTAATATGGACAAAAGCATCCAGCTATCGCTGTGTGTGTGTGTGTGTGTGTGTGTGTGTGTGTTTGTGTGTGTGTTTGTGTGTGTGTGTGTGTGTGTGTTTGTGTGTATATATATATATATATGTATAAGGCTGTCAGGTGATTAAAATTTTCAATCCAATTACATGATGTGGCAATTAATTAATAAATTTGGCTGTGAAAATACCCCCAGAAGATAATTTAAAGTCATTATTGTGTTAAATGAGAAAAATATCAAGTAAATATTACAAAAAGTAGCTTTTTAAAGAAATACTTTCTTTGATTCAACATAAAATGTATTACACAAACGCTTAGGCTACAATGGCCTAACATCTCAGTATTCTTTCATCATTCAATGAAATTCACTGGTAACCAGATCAGCTTGGTTATCAACATTCTGTTTACCAACATTTTTCTTTTTCTTCTGGTTACCAACATTCTTTATTATTTTCTTTTATGTTCCATAAAAGAAAGTAAGTGATAAAGGGTTGAAACAATATGAGGGTTCTGCTGTGGCTTTATAGGTAATATTTCACTGGCAAATCTGAGCAAAAACTGACAATATTCTAGCCTATCTAAAAATAAAACACGATATCAATTTATTTACTGAACTGTTGTATAAAATCACATTTGCACTCGTGCTATCCGGGACAAAAACAGCACTCATGTGATATTGCTCCCACTGCTTGTGTGATATTGCTTATCGTATGATAAAAGTATGAGACAAAAACTCATACAGCAGCATTTTTTACGCCAATATCTTACATTTTAAGAGCATATAACTGCATTTTTATAGGCTACATCATGCAGTGAGTTGTTGCCCTGCGTCGTGTTTATCAACAGTCAGTTGTATGAAATGTAAGATGACCTACAGGTCTGGGGCGGGGAGTTAACTGTGTTCAAATATTTTAATTGCGTTATTTTTCCATAACTAATGAATTAAATTAACACGCCAAAACAACAGCCCTAATATAAATGTTTACACTTGGGTTAATTTTTTTTTTATAAGAACCAAATAACATTAAGATTCACTACAAATACTTGATTACATATTTTATTTAATATTTTATCATTTTATTTAGATATTCTTCATATTTAAAACGTTTAAACTCTCTAGCTTTTAACATGAAAACACCTGGAGCTTTTATTTTGATGGTATATTGGTCAAATGCTGTAAACGTCTGTCTACACAAATGTTGGCAATTGTGCCAATGTGAATGTAAATAAAGTGAAAATAAAGTTTCCAAATGCACATTAAACTCCCAGCGCTTTCAGAGATGAAGCAAGCAGCACAAGATGCTCTAAACATGCTATAAGTTGTACATGTGTAAATGAACACAGTAGCACACTTCACTCTGAAATGCCAAAACACACAAAATGGTCTAAAATTTACTTTGAAACAATTTTCATTACGAAAATTACACTTCACAAAAAATGACAAAGAAACAGAAAGTGACACATTGAATCAAATGTGAAATTTTGAAGTAGAAAGATTGAAACAGTATTTTAGTAAAAAGTATTACAGTAAAATGTTCTCCAATAAAAAATATTTTACACTGCAGGCCTATATACTTATTTAAATTAAACCCTTTTATCTGATTATCGTGATTTAATAACATTGTTATTTCAGTTTAATTTCTAACCCCATATGTTTATTTTAATACAAACCCGATTCCAAAAAAGTTGGGACACTGTACAGATTATGAATAAAAAAGGAATGGAATAATTTTTAATGATTTAATTTTTATTCACAATAGAATATAGATAACATATCAAATGTTGAAAGTGAGACATTTTGAAATGTCATGCCAAATATTGGCTGATTTTGGATTTCATGAGAGCTACACATTCCAAAAAAGTTGGGACAGGTAGCAATAAGAGGCTGGAAAAGTTAAATGTACATATAAGGAACAGCTGGAGGACCAATTTGCAACTTATTAGGTCAATTGGCAACATGATTGGGTATAAAAAGAGCCTCTCAGAGTGGCAGTGTCTCTCAGAAGTCAAGATGGACAGAGGATCACCAATTCCCCCAATGCTGCGGCGGAAAATAGTGCAGCAATATCAGAAAGGAGTTTCTCAGAAAAAAATTGCAAAGAGTTTGAAGTTATCATCATCTACAGTGCATAATATCATCCAAAGATTCAGAGAATCTGGAACAATCTCTGTGCGTAAGGGTCAAGGATGGAAAACCATACTGGATGCCCGTGATCTTCAGGCCCTTAGACGGCACTGCATCACATACAGGAATGCTACTATGGAAATCACAACATGGGCTCAGGAATACTTCCAGAAAACATTGTCGGGGAAACACAATCCACACAACATTTGGCGCATCATAAAGAGGAAGATGCGACAAGAAACCTACAGTTGAGCAACTAAAGCCTGTATTAACAAGAATGGGACAACATTCCTATTCCTCAACTTGAGCAAACTTGTCTCCTGTCCCCAGACGTTTGCAGACTGTTATAAAAAGAAGAGGGGATGCCATACATTGGTAAACATGGCCTTGTCCCAACTTTTTCGAGATGTGTTGATGCCATGAAATTTAAAATCAACTTATTTTTCCCTTAAAATGATATTTTCTCAGTTTAAACATTTGATAGGTCATCTATGTTGTATTCTGAATAAAATATTGAAATTTGAAACTTCCACATCATTGCATTCTGTTTTTATTCACAATTTGTACAGTGTCCCAACTTTTTTGGAATCGGGTTTGTACTACATTTGATTTATTTACTCCTTAAGTTTTCATCAACTCATGAACCCCATTTGGGAAACCCTGATATATACTGTAGTATTTACAGTGCTTTTGGCATAAGAGAGGAATAAAGGATATGGGAGGAAAGGCCTTCAGCTCCAGGAGGAAATGAATGATCCGTAGAGATGAATGGTTTCATTACCCGGCCTCACAACAGATGGAGCAATTACAGATACATTGTGAATTACTGCAAGCAAAGTCCAACACCATCTGTCAAAAGAGAAATCAGAAAGCAAGCCCAACTGGACGGGATGTTCCTCAAGAGTTCTTGGTGAATTAGGGTGCTAGGCATGTCTGTGAATAAAGCGTGTTCCTCTGACTGAAGTAAATGATCAGACATAATCTAGACAGAATCTGGAAGAAATTGAAAAACTGAAACAATACAAACTACTTGTTAGAAATCAGTCAGTCATTCATTTTCAGTGAGAGTTTGAACACAACACTGAAAAAAAAAAATTATACTAGTTAAAACCCCACAAATGTGAAGTGACTTAATATAGTCTTCCAACTGTAGTGGAAAAACTATAGTATGGACACTGTCAGTATGGACACTCATTTATGTCTCAATGGAAGAGACTGAACCGAAAGACGGCTTTACTTTATCTCAGAGAGAGACCTGCATGCTACAGACTGTCATTTTCAGACTGTTTTGTGTTTCATCTAATGTGTCTATAATATATAGCTGCTCTAATTAAAGCTTCTCATCAAAGGCCCTCACCTAGAGGAAACGACCAACTTGAGAGGCACAGCTGGAGAAATGTCTTAAAGAGACAGTAGCACACCAGTAATTCAGAGGACAAAAACAAAGACACTAGTGCAAAACACAAAACACTAATTTAGTACTCATGGACAGATTAATTAGTATTTGTAATATACAGTTGATATATAAATCATTATATAAAATGTAAAAAAAAAAAAAAATATATTGATAATTATATAAAATTTATTTAGTACTCAGTGTGTGTGTGTGTGTGTGTGTGTGTGTGTGTGTGTGTGTGTGTGTGTGTTTGTGTATGTGTGTGAGTAAATGCTTACATAATTATATTATTATTCATTTGGTATCATTAAAGAAAATATTTATACATATTTATGCATAAATAAAAATACATTTTTCATTAAATATAAATATCTGAATTATATATTTTATTATAAAATAAATTATATTTTATTTCATTGTTTAAATTAAATTAACTTAAGTATTGAATGAAACTATTAAATTAAATTTAATTTAATATCAGTCATTGAAAAACCCATAGATGACTGCTGCATAGCTATTCTCATGTTCTCATATTAATAATGCACATAGGAAAACATGCATTATTAAAATAAATTTTTTTGGACAGATTATATGGATCTCAGATGGTCTGGAATTTTAGCAGCTCTAAAGTCATTAAGTAATTTAACAATTAGCACTATGCAGTACTACATTAACACCTTGCATGGCATTCATGCTGTAGTACATTGTAAGTTGTTGTATACAGAAAATAAGTCCTCAAATTTCATGACACCGGATCACGTCTTCTTTTTGAACTCCATCACAGAAGCAACTGTATCCTAGTAACATGAACCTGCGACCTCCTGCACGCAGTCACAGGCCACGACACACGTCTAATGTGTGTGTCGAACTCAAAGTGCCACAGGGGCACGTGCTGCACCGTTTGACGTCAACAGTGCAGGTCTGCGTGCCAGCGCAGCGGGTGACATTTACGCACGACGATCACTTCATTAGCATGCGGCGTGCAGCGCCATGCTGACGGACAGCCCACTTCTGCTGGCACCTAGCACTGGCAGTTTGGAGCCATGAACTCTGGAGAGACCTTCCAGCAATTAAGATGTCAAATAACGCTGCCCTCCACCTCCAGAATCACTCCGCTGCTGCTCAGGAGCCCGTCATGCTGGAAGCTTTGCACTTCGGTTGCCTTTCTAACTGAGAATGTCTATGCAAATCTCACTCGCTCGGCCTACAAGATGCAACTGGCAGTTTTCTGATCTCAAGTCAAGGCTGTCAGAGGGTTTCACCTCATGATTAGGGCTGGGACAGAAATGTACAAAACTGATTTCTGCTGTAACGGTCATCATTCATAAATTTCCACACAGCCTGCACGCTTTACTTCAAGTTGGCATGAAAATAAAATGAACTTTAAGTTCATAATACATCTGCTCTTTCTGTTCATAATTCATATTCACATTCAAATATGTTATGGAATTAAAGTTAGTATATAATAACAAAGTGTACAGTATATAATAATAAAGTTGGCTAAATCAATATAATAAAGTTGCTAAAGCAGAGTTATTATCTTTAACTAAAACAAACTATTAAAAACATTTTTGATAATTGAAATAAAGTTTAAATAAAATAAAAATATTATATGAAAAATTTAATAAAAATTTGAAATGCATATTAAAATTAGAACTGAAAATAGGTTTAAGTTTGGATTATTATTGTTAACAAAAACTAAAACTTTTAAAAATATTTTTATAACTGAAATAATAAAATAAAAAATATTAGATGAAAAACTAAATGAAAATTAGAAATGAAAAAAGTAAAAATGAAAATAGGCTTTAGTCAGGGTTCTTATCGTTAGCTAAAACTAAAATGATTAAGAACCTTTTTGATAATTGAAAAAAGCTGAAATAAAAATAATTTAAAAAGTTAAATTTTTTATAAATGAAAATTAGCTGAAATAATATATAGTTGAAAACAGTTCAATTCACATTTACAATACATATCATTTCAAAGCAGCTTTACAGAAAAATAATTATACAGTAAGTAGCTAAAACACTAACATTACTGAAATAAAAATTAATTAAAAAAAAAACCTAATAACTAAATAACTAATGACAAAAGCTTGTAACAAACTTACTAAAACTTAAACTCAAATTAAAATGAAATAGTATATTGCATTAATATTACTGAACCAACACTGTGCTTATGTCATTTAATATTAACTATTTTTGGCAAATTATTTCATTCTTTTAAAACTAAAAGGAGTGTTCTCAGCTCTGTTTAGCACATTTAAACCCATTTACAGCCATTCTGCAAAATTCCCCCAAAATCAATGCTGAAAATGTAAAATGTAATTGTGCATATTCTGTGTGGGCCTACTGATAATCAGAGTTGTCTTTAGAAACCCAAAAGAAAAAAAAAAACAAGATGATAAATCCGGCATTGGAAAGATTCCACACTCATAAAGTTCTCAAACAAGAACATACACGTTCTTCTGTCAATCTGAGAGCGTTTAAAGACAAAATCACAAACAAATACAAACAGACAAACGAGAGTTATTTTAGCAAAATGGTAATGTGCTTTCAGTGCCACATGTCAAGAGCCTCGAGTCTATTATCTTGAGTAACAAAAAGAGAGACTTCCTCTCAAGCTAAGAGCTGTTTAATGACACATCTGGTTCAGCGGTGCTCCGCTGCACGAAGAAGAAGAAAGCAAACGAAACCCTTCTCTGACTCACCATTTACACACGGACCTGCAGGCCAACACCTGCGCAACTCCACGACAAAAACAAACATTAGAGGAAACTATCCAAGACTACAACACCCAAATATAGTCAGAAATCAAGACAAGACCCGTTAAAGATGGTTTAAACTCATCTAGAAATCAAAATGGACACTATTTATTACTATGGATTACTGCAAATAAGTACATGATATTTCATTTAAATGAACAGTAGTAACTTTCTCTTTCTCTGAAACTGTTGTTTTCTGTGGATGTCACTTTTTTTTTTTTAAGAAATGAATACTTTTATTCATTACAAAAGCATACAAAAAAATCAAAAGTGACAGTAAATACATTTATTTTACAAAATATTTCAAATAAAAAAATTTTAACTTTCTATTTTGATTCACAATCCTGAAAAGTTTCAGCAAAAAGCAGCACAATTGTTTTCAGCATTTATAATAATCAGAAATGTTTCTTGAGCAGCAAATCTGCATATTAGAATTATTTCTGAAGGATCATGTGACACTGAAGACTGGAGTAATGAAGCTGAAAACTCAGCTTTGATCACAGGAATAAATTACATTTTAAAATATATTTAAATAGAAAACAGTTCTTTTAAAACATTAAAAATTCCTAATCAGTTCCAATCTTTAAACAGTAGCATATACAGTAAACACACACATTAAGGTCTTGCTCTATTCTGGTACGTAGTAACTGTTTTCTCTATTTTTCTTGTTAAATCTTGCAAATTCATGACATCATGGAAGTAAAACTGGTTGCAAGTGACAATTCACTTTTACCAACATGAAAAAATGTGACTATTACCAAATGTTACAATGATTTCCATCTACTGTATGAGGTGTAGAAAAAAAACTGCATAAAGGTGCTCCCCATCATGTTGAGATCACATGACCAGTCAAATGTTGTGAGGAGTGATGTAGGGCCATTTTAATACAGCAAGACTAATGGGATATGCAAGACTGTGCTCTGACCAACAACCCACAATGCAATGCCATTAAAGAGGTGGAACAACAGGTGGAGTGGAGAAAACCCCTACAGTTTCACCGGCTCTAAAACAGCACTTTGTCAGCATCATCTATCATTCATGCTGATCACAGAACTGCATCATTTACTGCAAAGGAAATGGAAACGCATCCACTGTGCACTTAACAGGAAAATACCTGCAAATGACTAGTGTGATAAACACAATAAGACTATTGGGGAAAAAATATATGAGATGCACTTTTGCATGGGTTTTTATACAGGCTTTAATTGCTGCCTTATATTTACACTATAAGTTCAATCAGAAAAATTAATCCTACTCTTTTTTAATTACTGACAAAGACAGGAAACTTATTAATACCTTCTTGCATGTGAGTGTTTTCAGGCAATATTTACCACCAATAATATACAAAATGTGCACAACATTCTCAATGAGTAGGTAGCTTTGGCCAGTATCAATTTGCTTTAGTTTCATTTTATGTATGTACGTATGTATTTCCTTTTTTTTTTTTTTTTTTTACCAGAAACACCACTAATGTATTTTATGCTTAATTATGCTTAATGTCTCTTAGGTTGATTTCTATCTGTGTAGAAACTGGCTAGCAACATCCAGCAAACATCTAGAAAGGAAATTAATGGGCACTTGGGGCAAAATTGCCACCAAAATGAACAAAAATGCCCCACAAATTCAAGACTATGGAGGAAAAAATGCCCATGCATAATTAAACTAAATCCATTACAGCTGTTGTGATTAAAGTGAAATATGAAAATTAATAAAAAGTGTCAATTTGCGGCATAATATTTTCTGTAGGTCTGCTCGTGTTGCATCAGATTTTTTTAACATGTTATGTTTTGTCTGTGTAGCCAGAATATGAAATGCAATTTCTCCAAACACAAAACTGATTTTAGATGCATTCTATTATGTACTCATTATTACAATATGAAGACAACAATGATTTTTGTCATAATATTGCTGCACTACCCTGTAATGAGCTCCAGGTTTTAATTTTCTAATTCATATTCTTTATGTTTATGGCTAATTAATTACATTATGCAATTGTTGAGTAAACACGTCTGCCACCTTTGAACAGACTGTGTGTGTAAATAAAGATAAATGCCATGTCAGATGCTGCTTCTGTTCTACGTTTGCAGTGTATAAAGATGGATTTTGTTGTTGATGTTAGTAAAATGTCTTCGATAGCAGTCTACAGTATTCTAATTGTTTGAATGAATACGTTTAAGTAAAACCACAGCAACTTCTCTGATCTCATGTAGATCACTTAGATCTCACTTCAGGATTATGGGTCTTGAATTCAGCATCTTTTCAAATCACAATGTCGCTTTTCCACTACACTGTACGTCACGGCTCGCTTTTGGTTTTTTTTTCACTGTGTACAGTACCTGGTCCTTTTTTCAGTCCAGTCAGTTTTTCAGGAGGTCGCTCAGCTCTTAGAGGCGGCACAACTATAAACACATCGCTATAATCCCGCCCACTTTAAAGCGGTACTAAACTGCAGTGCAAACGCAAACCGTGCCAAGCCGTTAAAATGAAGTGGAAAAGCTCCATTAGTTTGTTTAGTTAAAGCAGATTTTGCATGGCATTTTCTCTCGCAGAACCAATTTTTCAAGCCCTACTGTAAAGGAACATTGCTGTTTTTTCAGCTTATTCTAGATCTGCTAGAGGTTGAAGATGCTGAACACAGTCATTCCTTCATGGGTATCCCACTTGTGTTTATTTATGAACATCTTCACCACTTGGTGTGGGTGGGGCTGCTGTGGTTTGGTCAGATTCATGGGAAAACACAGTGTGCCATTTTCTTTAAAAACACCACTTTCCCACACACACAAATCCATGAAATATTGCAGGCCCTATGAGAACGATCCCCAAAAAAGAACAGACAGCCAGAGAAATATGGGAACAAGTGGTGGCTTGACGGATATGATCATTAATGTTAACAGGCTCTGATTGAAATTAGGAAGAAATGACTCATTTTGTCACATTAACAAAATACTAATAAAGCTGAATACAGTGCAAATGTGCATACAGTATAATGAATTCTCAGGAAGCTGAAGTAAAATCTTTTTCACCAATCTATTCCTTAAGTGCAGTCACACCAAAACAAGCAAAAAGCCTTTAAAGACATACTATTATGTAAAAGTAAAATGTTCACAAAAAATTATATATGCATACATGCATTTACAATACTATAACATTTGTTATATATAATGCATAGTATATAATGCTCATAATGATGCCCATCTGATGTAATATAAAATATCTAATTAATTATGATCATTTCATTTACTTTACAATAATGTTCTGTTCTTGTTTAGGGTCAACTCAGGCCAATAAAAGTCTTCAGTTGATGAAACATCAGACAAAAAAAATATTTTTCCACAATGTGAACATCGTGAACATGGGATTTGACTTCTGACATGACTGCGATATATTGAACAGAATCACGGCCGTATTTTTGTTATGGTCAAATTAAATATGCCATCTACTCTGGCTATGGTCTATTCCTTCCTCTTTCTGAAATGGCAGCTTCAGGCTTTGTTTTAAGATCAATAATCTGTTTCGCACGAACTCGGCTTATGCTGAGATGTTGAAAATGTCTGATATGTCTAATTTTAGCAGTAACATTAAGGTAAACCCCATCCTGTGGCATTTGATTCTGTTTGAGCCGCACTGATCTGAGAAATTACAAAAGAGGCAAACCATAACCTATTAGAATAATATGCAAATATTTTAAGAATAATATAAATTTACAAAAGATAAAACAGCAACTATGAACACTAAAAATAAACTTAAACATGTAAATGTGCACATTTTTTAATCTCAAATTTATTACATTTATTATAGAGATTAAGATTAAAGTTTTAAAAAAGCTACATTCAAAAAGTTTTGATGCACTTGGTTTGAGCAGAACTTACTGCAGAAAACTATGAAAAAGAAGACAAATTTAATGTTCGAGAGTAAACTAATGCAGAAAATAGATTTGCAATATTAATTAAAGTAAAAACAACAAAGTTTAAACTGTATGCACCATTAATAAAATAAAAGGAAATTTTAAAAACTATATTAACACTTTTCTGACCAAACAAACGTTCCATCCATTTATAAGCAAAAAAGCGAATCCATTAATCCAAATCACTCCACACAGTATCGAGCTCCAAACTCACGGTGTTGTCAGTGATTTCTGGTCTAAAACAGGTTGAAACAAGCACCAGGAGTGTATTACCATCAGCAGTGACAGCATGTGTCTTCACCATTGTTACTTACCTAAAACAGAAAAAGAGATGAGAAACGTGTGTAAATGATGTGGACTAAAATGTCTGAATATTCATACCGTAAAAATCTCTCTCTCACACACACAGCAGTGCTGAATGCTGAGAGATGACCCAATAATGTGTGACAAGACTGACTCAAGAAGACAAAAACACACACTATCACTCTCCTCGGGTTCTGTTTTTCTGTCTGTCTGTCTATCTCTCTCTCCAGAGCCCTTCACACAGATCTATTTATAGTGTGTTACTCACAGTCTTTGCACATAATTAGCAACACACACACAGCATCAGCATTAGTGTCTGGGGCTTGGTCACTTCATTTTCACATCTCTTACTATCTAATGTGAGGTAACCCATGTAAATTAATTATGAAAACAATGAATAAGTGTACACAAATATATATATAAACATATATATACAACAGGTAAACACACTTTCAAAATCAAGCACCTTTAAATGATGGTTATAAGCATCATACTGATATGCCATATATACTACACACACACACACACACACACACACACACACACACACACACACACACTTGTGCTATATAGTGACAAATAAATGTAGGGGTTTTTGAACTATTTATGACACCGGTTTTAACTTTATTCAGCATTTCAATTTGCTGGTGATGTAACCAGCTTAACCAAAAAAAAAAAAAAAAAAACCTTTACACACAAAGCCTGAGAAATGTGGGGCATACAGGTAAAATCACCAGTAGATGGGCCATTAATAAAATATGACCACATAAATAATAATATACAATATTAATCACACCTCATATCAGGCAATTTAGATTTTAAAAGTTACCTAATACACTCAAAATAGACTGTTCACAAGTTTGGGGTCATTATGATTTTATTTTTTCAAAGAAAATTACTACTTTTAACCAACAAGTATCAAATTGACCCAAAAGTGACAGTAAAGACATTTATAATGTTACAAAAGATTTCACATTTCCAATAAATGCTTTTCTTTTGAACTATATATATTCAAAAAGGAATCCTGAAAAATATATCCATGAAAATATTAAGAAGCAAAACTTATGTTGATCACAGGAATAAATTACTGTACATTTTACAATATATTCACATAGATTTTTTTAAATTATAATAATATAATAATATTGCTGTTTTTACTGTATCTTTGATTAAATAATTGCAGTCATGGCGAGCATCAGAGATCCTGGGTGCTGTTATATCAGACATGTGGACTTACACGTGATAATATACATGGTATTTGGGCTTACATTTATTTCCACAGTCTGATTTTACCTATTAAAGAGAGATTTGTGCACCTGTACGTGGGTTTTGAGTGCATTTGTGCTGTTTACTTCAGGTACTAAAATAAAGCAGACAACGCGCAAATGAATGACGCTATCAATTCCCCCTTTGCTGTCCTTTTAGTACTGCCTGTCCACTTCCTCTCACGCAGAACATTGTGAGGAAAGCAGTACAGACTCATCTCTTAAATAATGTATCGGAGCTCTAAAAGGGCTGAAATCTACCCTGAACTCAAAAAACACCCTCCAGTGCAGCTCCTGCTTCAGATCATCAGCATCTAGATCCTACAGGTTAAAGATACACTGTAAAAACAATGAGATTTTACAAGAAAATACTACTCAAGTCAACTTCAAAATTTCACATTTAAGTCAATGTGTTACTTTGCAAGTATTTGTGAAATTCTAAGTGAAAACTGGGTCATTATTTAGTTTGGGGACCAATTCTCACTTTTAACTAACTATTAACTGACATTAAATTGTTAATTTGCTACTAGTTGTTAAGTTTAGATATGGGGCAGAATTAAGGGATCTAAAATATGCCCATGCAGAATAAGGCTTAATCTGTGCTTTATAAGTGCTAATATGCTAGTTATATGCTAGATAATAGCTGGTCTGTATACTAAAGTGTTACTGAAAATTGTTTCAAAGTAAACCCTATACCAAATTGATTTCAGCGTATATGCATATACAAATCATAAATATGGATATTAAATATAGGACAGAAGTGATGCCTTCAAAAACTGTCTGTAATGTAATTTAATGAAATCCAGCTTCCCAGGAGAAACTAGGGGCCAGTCGTGCGTAAATCCCCAAAAATTAATGCTTGAAATGAAAAGCCTCTTTGTCTTTCAACTTACCGTTTCTTATGTAAGCTTCATTTGTGATTTGTGTTACATAACGTAAGGTAATCGCTTGCATCTTTTGTTTGAATTAGGTGTGTATATGGATAAAAATTGAATTAAACATCCTGGGGGATCTCCGTCTTCCACAGCTTTCCAAGAAAAACTCGGATGTTTCTGTGGATCTCAGATTCGTTTTAGTAATAATCATAATATTCTAATGAGGATCTATTTCATTGCTCAGAGTTCACGTTCGGCTCACTTGCCATGAGATAAAACCAACTTCTGTCAAATCTGCAATTATTAAACACACAAAGTATAGTAAAGCATGTCAAAGCAAGTCATTACACCCTCTCAAAGAAAAAAAAACAAGTGGCTGCCTCTTCATCGGATGCCAGAGACCCAGACTTGCACCGCGCTGACGTCAATAGTCAGGATTGTGCTCATATTCCCTAACCCATTCCGCATCATTACCGAACCTAATATTCTTAATGCTAAATTAATCTGTTCCTCACACAGTTCATTTTGTGTACTGCTCTTGCTTTCAACCCAATAACTGATTTGAGCATAATGAGCATGTGAGGCTAAGAATAAAACAGATCAAAAGTGCTACACAAACAATCCAAAATCTGCTGACAAGAAGAAAAAAATCCTGTGCATTCAAAAGTCTGTGATAAATACAGAGCTATCAGCATTGAGTTGTGTTATACTCTACTGTATAAGCTTCTCACACCATTTGCATTCCTGTGACAGACAGTGAGGTAAATAATGGTTTACAGCGTGGTGGAGAGGTTTCATGTTTACACATGAGCACCGCTGACATGTTGAGCGAAGCCTCTTGTGTTCTGTGAACAAAAGGGATGCGGGAGCATCATGCATGTCCTCTCAATTAAACACACATGGCACCATCAGCGTCAATCCTGTGGATTCACCTCATCTTTAATTAATGTCTAGCTCATCAGTCCTGGGTAAAAAAAAAAACCCTCCTTAAAATGACTCGTAAACTCAATCAGGTGTAGCTAATCACCTTCTCAATGGCACACAAAGACATTTGACTTTCAACTGTGATCAACTGTGCTCATTTTGATCAGCTCAGAATGAAAAGAGCTTCCTGGAGAATTTCAGTCCTTGGTTGTGCAACTGAAGCAAACAATCAACTATAGGAGGCAAGGCACTGTCAAAAGTTGTGGACAGGCACAAGTCAGGAGATGGATACAAAAAAAAAAAAATTCAAAGGCTTTATCAATGCCTAGAAGCACAGTGAAGTCCATTATTAAGATGTGGAAGGTATTTGGTACAGCACAGACCCTCCCTGGATCAGGACGTCACTTCAAACTGGATGAAAGAGTCAGGAGGAAACTGCTCAGAAAGGCAACTCTCAAGCAGCTGCAGGAATTTATGACAAAGAGTGGACATTGTGAGAATGTGACAACAATATCACAAATTCTCCACAAATGTGGCTTTTCTGGGAGTGTTACAAGAAAAAGCCATTCCTCAAGAAAGGAGTATGTATGTTAAAATGTAATTTATTTCTGTGAGCAAAGCTGAATTTTCAGCATCATTAGCCCAGTCTTCAGTGTCACATGATCCTTCAGAAATCATTCTAATGGCTCATTTGCACAGAGCAGAACGGTTCAGTACAGTATGCAATTATTTCCATTGTCAGAAGTTGTGAATGGTACCAAAATAGTGCACCGTACCACTTTTTTGTGGCAGTAGTCTGATACCTAAAGGGTGGAGCCAGACTCACTGCAGAACGTTGATTGGTTAACAGAGAATCGTCACTTGTGTGTGCTACAAGGGGAATGAAGCGTCTCCTTCACTCATTCAGCCATACTGCTCATGTGTGTTGGGCTTGTTTACATCAGAGTGCGCAAACAAAAATCATACAAGGGGAATGAAGCGTCTCCTTCACTCATTCAGCCATACTGCTTTTCGCTATGTTACACCAGACAATGTCGACACAAGCATACACCACACCTTTCAAGTAAGGGTACTGTTGGTGGTGGAAACACAAACCAACATAATAATGCTGATTTGCTGCTTAATAAACATTTCTTATTGTTATCAATGTTGAAAACAGCTGTGCTGCTTAAAATTTTTGTAGAAACTGTCATTTGTTTTTGTTTTTTTCAGGATTCTTTGATGAATAGAAAGTTTTAAAAATTGCATTTATTTAAAATAGAAACCTTTTCTTATTCTTTATTATTGAATTTTTAGATAAATTGTTGATTTAAAGTGACTTTTTTGTTTTTTAGTACTTTTTAATTTTTTTTAAATTATAAATAATTTATTTATAAAACATACATTTTATATTTTATACAAGTGTACCTAATATAATTACTAAAATAATTAAATAATTATAATTACATTCTGCAAATAATTTATAATTAATCTAATTTACTTTTATAATATAATTAAACAGCACTCCGAAATTAGTGAAAAAACTCATTACTCAAGTAATTTTTACTGCAAAAACTACCACCATGATGCTGCATTTGTTTTCTCCTACAATTTAGCAATCTGAAATTACCCCTAAACCTAATATGAAACATTGTCCATACTTTAAGCTGAATAATACAAGCAAACAAACTGATCAGACATATGACTGATATATGAAGGAATACAAAAAATTCAAAAATAATCCCAGACTTACATTCCAAGTGGGACATAAGCCTTATCTAGAAATTTGAGAGGTTTTTGTTTTTATTTTTTTTACTTGAGCCCTAGTAACCTACTAGCAAGACAATAGCAATCACCCAGAACATCTTAGCAACGTCATCCTAATCCACTAACAACCATTCAAAACACTACAGGAACATCATATCAATGGTCTGGACAGCAACTTGTGCTAATTCATAGGTGTTTTGGCAACAGAGTGACTGAAAGCGACTCAAGCGAGTGCCACTCCTGAAGGTGAGGACATGAGTGCACCTCTAACAGCTGCTCTGTGTGTGTGTGTGTGTGTGTGTGTGTGTGTGTGTGTGTGTGTGTGTGTGCGTGCGTGCGTGTGTTTGTGTGTGTGTGTGTGCTTGCATACGTGAGTGTCTGTCACGCCCGAATAGTAAACCCAACAGCATTTCCTTGAGAATACATCACTTGTCACTTTACACAAACACACATTCACACTCCAAGGAATTCCTTCCTGTTTAAACACTAAGTCTTGCAACATATGACCAAAACACTTTGTGCAAAGCAAATATCTTCCAAAATGACTCAAATAACTGTCACTAATCTATCACAAATGGAGTTACGCACTCAGGGTTAAGGGTTTGTTCAAGTCCCTTACTTACATATTAAAGAGCAGGTGACATCACTGAAAAACTTATACAAATGTAAAAGTACGTCTGGAATCTCATAAGTAAAAGAAAAAAAAGTGATTTTTTTTTTTTATATTTTTCGATAGTAATAGTTTTAAAAGTGATTTTTTTTTTTTATTTTTTTAATACATTTATTTATTTTAAATAAATTAAAAAAGTATTCAGTTATGTTGAATATATCATATGCATAGGGGTTCTAACTGTAATTTATAAAAAATCCAATCAGTCTATTATATATCTGGCTCTCTCACACACTTACATTCTCCTTTCACATACATACATTTCTGTTTTCACACTTACATTTTCCTTTTGCATAAGGTTCAAATCTTTATTGTCATTGTAACGTGCAATGAAATTAAAGTGCCATCCAATCTCATGATCAACAAAACATATAAAAACAGCTAAAATAGTACAAATAATATAATAAAACACACACAGCATACAAAAAAAAAAATTGATGATGGTATTACTGTGGTGGGCAGGGGTACAATCATAGGCATACAGGGTGTAGAGCAGGGGGCTCAGCATACAGCCCTGTGGGGAGCCAGTGCTGAGACTAAGGGCCATAGATGTATGTGAGCCCACTCTCACCCTCTGGCTGCGACC
The DNA here is from genome assembly GCF_018340385.1 of Cyprinus carpio. Classification (NCBI taxonomy): domain Eukaryota; kingdom Metazoa; phylum Chordata; class Actinopteri; order Cypriniformes; family Cyprinidae; genus Cyprinus; species Cyprinus carpio. The sequence goes on along the minus strand of NC_056581.1, from coordinate 17,745,471 downwards.
AGACAGGAAGCTCTTAATCCATGTACAGGTGGAGTGTGGAAGTCCTAGGTCTACCAGTGTGTCTACCAGTTTGTGAGGGAGGATGGTATTAAACTTAGAGCTGTAATCCACAAAGAGCAGCCGCACGTAGCTCCCCTCCTGCTCCAAGTGCGACAGCGCAGTCTGGAGGGCTGTAGCTACGGCGTCCTCCGTTGATCTGTCCGTCCTGTATACAAACCGGTATGGATCAAAGGTCAGTGGAAAGAATGAGGTGATGTGACTCCGTACCAGTTTTCAAAGCACTTCATCACCACTGGGGTGGGTGCAACTCGCTGGTAGTCATTAGAACTATTAATGTGGGGTTTCTTAGGCAGGGGAACTATGATGGAGGACTTCAGGCAGGGTGGTATTGTGGACTGGGACAGGGACTGGTTGAAAAACCTGGTGAAGACTCCAGCCAGCTAGTCCGCACAGTCCTTTAGCACGCGTCCAGTGAAGAAGTTCAGCTCCTCTGGCAGTGAGGCGTTACCTTCTACAGCGCCGAGGTTAGTCCTGTAGTTGGTGAGATGCTGGACTCCCTGCCACACCTGCCTGCTGTTGTTGCTGTCCTCTGATGCCTCTCTTCAGGTTAGCTCGGGCCACACTGTAAAGAGCCCTGTCGCCAACACCTGAAGGCGGTGTTCCTTTCCTTCAGTAGCCACCGAACATCACGGTCCATCCAGGGCTTCTGGTTGGGATAGACCTGGATGCATTTGTCCACAGTGACGATGTCTATGCAATTCTTAATGTAACACAGAACACTGTCCGTGAACACCTCCAGGTCTGGATGTTCAAAGACATCCCAGTTAGTCCTGTTGAAACAGTCCTGTAGCTGCTGAGAGGCACCCTCAGGCCAAGTTTTTACATTCTTTGTGATGGTAAGAGCCGTTTTCTTGAGGGAGGCATATGCTGGGATTAAAAGGATGAATGAATGAAGCCAGGTCTCTGTGATCAACAGAATGCAGCTGTCCTTCATGATGTTGCTATCTGCAACCTGTAGCCTCAGTTTATCCATCTTGTTGGCGAGTGATTTGGCGTTCGTCAGAAAAAGGCTGGGAAGCAGTGGTCTGCGTGGCTGCCTCCGTAGCCCTACAGCCTCGCTTCTGCTTCCAATGGTATTTTATAAGGATGCACCAAACTTTCTGCCACCGAAAATGGCATTTTTGGTTTTTGGTCAAAAGAGAAAAATGGCTGAAAATATGAGCCAAAAATATATAGTGTCGCACCGCCAGCAGTGAATTTTCATGCCCTTAATTGTCCTTACTTTAATGACCTTCTACAAAAGTGCTGCTGCATGACTACAAGAGCATCCTGGCCCTGAAATATAAAAACAACCTGCTGTCTGTACTTCACCTGTTACTGATGCTAGCACCCAAGCCTTATGATCTGATACGTGTAACGTAAGGCTCTGGCTCGGCTCAATGTCTGCTTTTAGATACAGTCATGGCCAAAAATATTGGCACCCTTGGTAAATATGCTGTGAAAATTAATCTGCATTGTTAATTCTTTTGATCTTTTATTTAAAAAAAAAATCACAAAAATCTAACCTTTCATTGGACAATAACAATTTAAAATGGGGGGAAATATCATTATGAAATAAATGTTTTTCTCTAATACACATTGGCCACAATTAACAGCACCCTTTTATTCACTACTTTTTTAAACCTCCATTTGCCAGTTTAACAGATCTAAATTTTCTCCTATAATGCCTGATGAGGTTAGAGAACACCTGACAAGAGATCAGAGACCATTCCTTCATCCAGAATCACTCCGGACCCTTTAGATTCCCAGCTCCATGTTGGTGGTGCTGCTCTTCAGTTCACTCCTCTCATTTTCTATAGGGTGCAGGTCAGAGGACTGGAATGGCTATAGCAGAAGCTTGCTTTTATGCTCAGTGACCCATTTCTGTGTTGTTTTTGAGGTTTGTGTTTGGGTTATTGTACAGTTGGAAGATCCAAACATGGCCCATTATAAGATTTCTAACAGAGTCAGTCACTTATTGATTTTTTATCTGTTGATGTATTTGATAGAATCCATGATGCCATGTGTCTAAACAAGATGTCCAGAACCTCCAGCAGAAATATAGGCTCACAACATCAAAAATACAGCAGTATATTTCATTGTACACATGCTGTACTTTTTATCCCTGTGTTCACCAAACCCATCGTGAGTGTTTGCTGCTAAAAAGCTCATTTTTTAGTTTCATCTGACCATATAAGCCAGTTCCATTTGAAGTTCCAGTCGTGTCTGATAACTGAATATGCTGGAGATTGTTTTTGGATGAGCTAGGAGAATTTTTCTTGAAACCCTCCCAAACAACATGTGGTGATGTAGGAGCCAATTTTTTTTTAAGGTGTTCTGACCCCGAGACTCAACTATTTTCTGCAATTCTCCAGCTGTGACCCTTGGAGAGTCTTTAGCTACTCAAACTCTCCTTCTCATCATGCATTAGGACGATATAGACACACGTCCTCTTCCAGGCAGTTTCTTAACATTTTATGTTGATTGGAAATTTTTAATTATTGCCCTGATGGTGGAAATGGGAATTTTCACTGCTCTAGCTCTTTTCTTAAAGCCACTTCACCAGAAGCTCAATTATCTTTTGCTGCACATCAGAAATATATTCTTTGTTTTTTTTTTCTCATTGTGATGGATGATTAAGGGAATTTGGGCTTTGTTATCACTCCTCTTTATATTTCTGTGAAACAGGAAGCCATGGCTGGATAATTTCATGTTCATAATTACGCTGGAGTGCTCAAAATTGTGAATATGAATGGGAATATACTTCAGAGATATTTTACTCATAAGAATTTCTAGGGGTGCCAATAATTGTGTCCAACATGTATTTGAGAAAAACATTTCATAATGATATTTCCCCCCATTTTAAATTCTTATTATCCAATGAAAGGATAGATTTCTGTGATTTTTTTTAATAAAAGATCAAAAGGATTAACAATGCAGATGAATTTTCACAGCCTTCTTTGATCATATTTACCAAGGAGGCCAATATTTTTGTCCTCGACTGTATATATAGAGGGGATCATCAGGTTCCTTAGGGGGGCGAGGAGGCTGAAACCTCTGCGCCCTCACCTGGTACCCTCTTGGGATCTCCTTCAGTCCTGACGGCCTTGAAGGTGGAGCCCTTTGAACCTCTGCAGTCAGTAGAGCTTAAGCTCTGTCACTAAAGACAGTGCTCCTCAATGCATTGGCTTCGGTCAAGAGGGTCGGGGACCTGCAGGCATTTTCGGTCAATGATACGTGCCTTGAATTCAGGCTGGCCGACTCTCACGTTGTTCTGAGACCCTGGGCTGGATATGTGCCCAAAGTCCCCACCACGCCTTTCAGGGATCAGGTGGTGAACTTGCAAGCGCTGCCCCGGGAGGAGGCAGACCCAGCCGTCGCTCAGCTCTGTCCCGTTGCGCTTTGCGCATTTACGTGGAGCACACGCCAAGCTTCAGGACCTCAGACCAGCTCTTTGTCAAGGTGCGCGCCTAAACGGTCAAATGGATGCAAAAATGTGTCAAAATGATGCACTTAGTGATTATTCATGTATACCTTCGTCGGACATGTAATAAATTAATTTAAAGAGTTGAGAATGAAAATACGCGTGTAATGGTAATTTGGATCCATGCAGCTCTTAAAGTGACAGCGGGCTATTTTCCTGCTGCGACTGCACACTTAATATTAATCAAACAACAAAAGACAAATTCAAAATTACACACTGCTCTTGAGTGAAGGATTTTTGTAGCTGTACGAACATATATTTTATATATATATATATATATATATATATGTATATATATATATATATATATATATATATATGTGTGTGGTGTGTGTGTGTGTGTGTGTGTGTGTGTGTGTGTGTGTGGTGTGTGTGTGTGTGTGTGTGCGTTGCGTGTTTGTGTGTGTGAATTTATAGTATATACAGTACAATATTAAACAGTATATTTATTACATTAAATAATTGTTTATAATTTCTCATTTAAATAAATAATTACTCACACATTATATACATGGGATATTTGTACATATAAGTTAAAGCACAAATAAAATAAAAAAAAAATGTAAAGCAAAAAAAAATTTATTGTTATAAACCAAAAGGTTTTTTTTTTTTTTTTTTATACCAGGGTTCAAGCGTGGGCAGAATTATAGCATAAGCACTAGTAATAGCACAATAGTTTAGCACTGTAATAATAATAATAATAATAATAATAATAATAGCAGAAAAGGGTTAGACATCTCTGCTGGTTGTCATCTGTGTCATTTTAGGCCAAAAGCTCATAGTGGATAGTGGCATATCAAAACAACTAAAGCTCTCAATCCACAGCTTTAAGGTGTGCGTGCGGGTGAATGAAAGACAAACACTCCATCTGACAAAGTGCTGAGTGATGACGTCTGAATTTCAGGAGGCAGAAAAACATCTCTTAATGAACACTGTGGTGTTCACGAGAAGGGGGGAATTAAAAATGCTGAAGTGAAAGAAGAAGCAGATGCTTCTGCTGCTTCTGGAATGCGGCGGTGGCTTTGGAGCACAGAAGCCCAAGTCTCTCACTCCCCACGTCATCGGCTGTCCTTCCTGCGTCAGTCTGAGTCCAGGCATCCTGGCTGCTCCCAATAATTCCCTCACACGTTCCCTCTCTCTCAGACTGTGGCCTGCTACGTGTGCCCTTCTCCTGGGGGGGGTTTGACTAATCCATCCTCACACGGCAACGCTACAGAAACAAAGAGCTGTGGGAGCCGACAGAAATTACTATCCAGACATGGATTGGTGCACTTTAATAGGCCTTTCATACTCTGCCAGACCCAATTAAAAAAATTATGATTTTCACACTAAGCATGCAATAATGTACCAAAGGTGGCCTGAAAGATCGTAATGGGCATCAACATTCAGATTTGATGAAATTGCCAATAAATTGTGCCAGAGTCCATGAGCTACCACCAAAGTGAATACAACAGACAGGTATTATTTTATATTATATTATATTATATTATATTATATTATATTATATTATATACAAATAAATAAAACAAAATAAATGTACATTTTATATCTGTACACACACAATACATTTATTTATACATTTCACTTATTTATTATTATATTATGTTGTTATATTATATTATATACAAATATAAAAATAAATAAAACAAAATAAATTTACATTTTATATCTGTACACACACATAATACAATTTTATATACATTATATTATATTATATTATATTATATTATATTATATTATATTATATTATATTATATTATATTTTATTATATATTTTGTAATGGGTCATAACATTCAGATATGAAGAAAGTGCCAATACTTCCTACAATGTATTATATTAAATTATATTTTATTAAAAATAATGTTATATTTTAAATAATTATATCTTATAATTTATATCTTATATGTTAATATCTATATATATATATATATATATATATATATATTATATATATATATATTATATATATATATATATATATTTATCTAAAATCATATAAATCACATATATAATAAAACATTTCATTACAATTATTTATTTTTATTATTTTATCTATGTGTGTGTGTGTGTGTGTGTGTGTGTGTGTGTGTCTGTGTTTTCCATACATTGGTTTATTTGTGCCAGCCCGCTATGTGTGTGTGTGTGTGTGTGTGTGTGTGTGTGTCTGTGTTTTCCATACATTGGTTTATTTGTGCCGGCCCGCTACAATATCAACACTGACCACCACAAATAGATTTTCCAAAAGGCTTAGACTTGATGTTGAATAAACATGATCACTGCACGTTTTCAAATCAAAACACGGCACAGGTGTTTTTATATGAATGTATCTTTCAAGGGAACCAACTGTCTTCAGAAAAGCTTCAATGTCATTTACATTTCATCTTTCCTATAGTGCCTGATTAAAGTAGCATTTATGAGTGTAGCACAGCTTTGATTCCAGACGTTACCAAAAAAACAAATTTCTGCCGCTCCAAAAGTGCCTCCTGCTGGCAGAGAATGAATTAGCATTTTCAATCATCCCGTCTGCCGTTTTCATTCTGTTTTCATTTTACGTAGCAAAAATGCAGAACAGAGTTGTAAATGTGAACCGGTGGAGATCAAAATTAAAGAAAATCTATAAATACTTGCATATTGTTAATCTTCATCGCTCAAAATTTGAAGGAATATAAACTGTGGGTATAACACTTATACTCACAGGTTTGACAAAATAGCCAAGGCATTTAAACAAAAACCTTTATTTTGTGGAGAAAACAGTGATCAAAATTAGAGAAAAGTAACCACTGTAGCACCAAAGATGATTACAACAAAAATTTTGAAGGGTTACAGCTGTCAAAAATTAGTAGGCCGTTTAGAGGCCCCTGCTTTGAAAGACTTCAGCACTTCACTAGTTTCTCACACTGCTCTGGTGTGATTTTGGTCCACTCTTCTTCCTCTCTCTTCCATAGTTCAGTTATTTTTGTTGTTTTGTTATCTTTAATTTTTTGGAGAATGATTTTCCAGAGATTTTCAATTAGGTTTAGATCATAGCTTTGGACCAATTCTGCGCTCTCCACACAACATGCTCCTCAGCAAAGGTGAGTCTAGCCTTTTGATTATTTCTGCTGATGAGAGGCTTTGTCACTGCAAAGTGCACTTTCAATTTGACTTCTCTTAAACGTGCCGAGACAGATCCTTACCCTGTTCAGCGCTGAGCAATTCCAGCTGCAGTGTTAAACCGACTGCTCATTGAGAGTCTCTGCAATATCCTGCCTTCTCTTGAATTTGTCTTACTGTACACAGACGACCAGCCAGACTTGAATGAATTAGTGTCATTGCAAAGCTGCAATAATCACAGATTTGGAATGACCAGCTTCTCATGCAGTGGCTGAAAGGGTCATCCCTTTGGCCTTCATCTGGACAACCACTTGTCGTAGGGTTTCAGTCACGTTAGAGCGGCCTGCCATTTAGCACCAGGTTCCAGATTAACACCAATAACTAAGAGGTATCTGTAAGTGTTATCTAATTTTATATATATAAACTGCACACACACAAACACACACACACACACACACACACACACACACAGTTATATATATATTAACAAACTTGAAACACAGTTTGGGTGTCTTAATTTCACTATCCTTTTCTAAGGTGTCTCATAAAGCGTTATGAGCCCACAACTAATTGCTAACATATTTTTTATATGTAACACTGTATACATTCTTATTCACTAGGTCCAGTCTGACTATTATTTCAAGCTTTGTAATGAGGTTTGGTGTATGCTGGTCTCCGCCTGCGTCAGAAAACAGGCCGTTAAGTGTATGAAACAACTTTACAGAGCAAAGCAGTGTCAGACAGGTCGGGCCACGCGCAGCTCGGATCAAAGCTAAGCCAAAGAATATGAAATCCATTTTAGCATGTTAACCACACAGTGACAGTAAGCCTCGCGCCCAGTTCTCATAAATGAAGCCATAAATCTTTTAATACTTGATTTTGGTTAGAGCGTGTTTAAAACAACCAAATCTGGGCCTGTGGCATTCGTTTACAAGAGCTGTAATCTGATGAATAGCAAATTAGTTTTCAGACACAACCAGAGTTCAAAAACACTGGTAAAGTTTGACTGTGAGGCAGCGATGCGTTTATAGCCAGCCATGCAGTAAATGTCACATGCTTTAACACTTTTTCATTTGTTGACAGACTGCGCTGTGTGTGCACAAGTATTTGCTTGTCTAGAGGGATGAGCTTATATTTTTCGATAAGACAGGAATATCTATGCACTACCTCAGTCAAATTGCACACAAGACATGGTCTCTTGGCAATGTTCAATATTAAAATGCCTCACCGGTGCCAAATTTGTGATTACAAACACTCAGTCAAACGGTTCTCTCCATAGTAACAGAGTAAATACTGAACACTACTCTATTGTGACACATTTTTGTTTTGTATGTAATGTTGAAGTTGCATTATATGGCCAAAATGCAATAAAAAACAAAACAAAACAAAAAAAAAAACAACTGCTGGCCTGAATGACAGTGATGCATGAATACAAAAACAGGCTAAATAAAGTAAATATGGAAAATATGCACATAAATCATCATCATAATTGTTGTAAAAAAAATAGCATATCAAATAAAACTATGATTTAATGCTAATTAATTAAAGGGGTCATATGATGCGATTTCAATTTTTCCTTTCTCTTTTGGAGTGTTACAAGCTCTTGGTGAATAAAGATCTGTAAAGTTGCAAAGTCTAAAGTCTTAAATCCAAAGAGATATTTCTTATAAAAGTTGAGACTCGTCCACACCCCCCTGAAACTGCCCGCCTCTGCTCACTCAAGCCGGCCGAGGGTCCCTCTAGGCCTCCGGCCTCTGCTCACTTTAGATCACTGTGTGATGGTGTTTTGTTGAGAATGCAAAACTACTTTGTTTTTGCCTTCCAAAAGAAAACACGACTAGAAATCATGTTTATATCACGTTTATAATGGGTTTTATGTTTATGTCTCGTCGCTCCGGCCGGACAAAGCTTCACAATATGTTAAGAGGCGTAACATTTCCGTCACACGCTTGAGGCATTCGGCCAATCACAATGAGCTGGATAGCTGGCCAATCACAGCACACCTCACTTTTCAGAGAGATGAGCCTTGTAAAAATCGTTTCAGAAGGCGGGGCATAGAGGAGAAACAATAATGTACAGTATGTGGAAAATAATGTGTTTTTTTTTTACCTTAAACCACATAAACACATTTCATTACACCAAATACACAAAATAATGTTCTTTTTAGCAGCATCATATGACCCCTTTAATGCAATTTTTTAAATTATTTTGTGTGATATAATAATGAAAAAAACTGCTGGCAGTGGACATAACCTGATTGAAATAATGAACGAATGAATACAGGATGAATACAAAAATAATATTAATAATTTTAATATTCTAGATTTTAAATGTGTAATATAATAATATATGTTTTCTATATGTTTGAAAACTTCAATAGCTCAGGGTATCTTGTCAAATACAACTACATTTTAATGCAATTTAAATGCAATTAAATTCAGTTAAAAATAGTAACTGCATTAAAATTGCATTTAATGATAGTTACATTTATATATATGTAGCTATATATATATAATTATAATATATATATATATATATATATATATATATATATATATATATATATATATATATATATATATACAAAATTCAATTTATTGCATTTTATAAACGATCATAAAATCAAGTCAAAAATATTAATAAATCAGAGTCAAAAATAAGATGAACTGTGGGTTGTTTTTTCACATGTGTTTAAATACATCAATTACTCATAAAAGAGTGCAAACAGTGCATACAATCCATGATGGAGAAACACAAAAAGAGTGACCTGTACCATAACACACTTGAGGATACTGAAGCTCAACTGAAGCTCAATGATATGACTTTTTTTTTTTTTTACATTAGTGGGCGAAAAAATCGTCAGTCCCTTTTTTTGTCCAGTATATTTTGGGCTCCTTTTTTAATTAGGGCTCCGATCTGCTTTTAACGGAGCACTTTAGCCTGACAGACAGCCTACGCACGACTTCACCTCTGCTGATGCATACAAATTCACTTTCATGTCCTAATAATTCTGCTCTCTAAAGGTACAGAATGAACAGGAGAAATTAGGGGATACATTTAGCACGTCATGTCATCATTTCAGGGCAGAATGCATGATACAGTATTTTCGTGTTAAAGACAGCTTTACATAGAAAATGGTGTTTCATTTAAAATCACAGGGCAATTAATCAGCAAAAATTAGTATTTGAGCTCAATCCTAGCCAATAAACGGTCATGACCAGTACATACAACATTGTGTCCACTGCTGCTGTTGACTGCATCCCCCTAGTGGTCAAACATGTGCCACTACCACAACAAAGAGTCAAAAGATTATGTGTCACCATCATATAACCCAATCAAAGCCTACATTTGCCATATAAATGGGGAAATAAACATCTGAGATATACGTAAATAAACATCCAATTATTAAAATAATGATTTAGGTCTCTAGATATTGCTCAGGTTCCTCCTTCAATATAAATCAATCAAAACAGTTTGACCTCTGCAGGAAAAGATGAGTTACACACCAACATGTCATATAAATCATTTATTCAAATGCTTAACGGTACGTATGAGCTGTATGTTAATACTGATGCTTGACCTGGCAAACATCAGTAATGAAAAGCATCTCATGGTTTTAAATGACAGCAGGTTTTACCAGCTCTGATTAGGTAACTAGCCCGCGCAGATGAACACATGCTGTGGATATTTTTCCACTATTAAACCAATTACTTCTGAGTGAAATCTGTTTATCATGTGTGCCGGAAAATTGTTTCCCATCACAGTGTTTGGCTTAGCATGAATGAAGCCGAGCTTTTCTGTTGCATGTTTACACGACAAATATGCAATTACAGCATTTGTGCTCTTCAGGACTAAGACCGTAAAACAAAAACTGACTGTCTGATTTAATGTCTTTAGAATTTTTTATTTTTTTAATGCATTATTATTGTGTGAGTAATTGTGTTCATTTTTAAACATATTAAAATCTTTTCTTACTGTCATATGAACAACTAATAAGAAATGTTAATTTTTTTTTTGGTACACAAAGTCTGCTTTAGTTTGAGTTGATATAATTAATCGTATAAATATTTACAAAATGAAATTTGCTGTAATAAACAGTATTTTAAGAGTGAAAAAAATACAGATTTAAACTCATACCATGTGAGTATTTTTGAATGATTCATTAAAAACCTGTTCACTGTTCACCAGTTTCAGCATGGGCAAGTCTGATTCACAAACAAATGATTCTTATGAGCTGGTTCTTTTAATAAATCAAAAAGTGGTTACTTAAGTAATGTATGAATCATAAACTGATTCAATATTTATGTTGCTAATGATGAACATTCACAAACTGAAATTTTACAGTAAAAAAAAGTACTAGTAAATATAATACAAAAAAAATTGTACTGTTTTAGTTAATACGTATTTAGGACTAATTATGATCTGTTTTTGCAGCTGTCCTTTGCTGAAACAGAACGCTAAGAAACACTAGTAGATCTGATGGCTAAACCTCGCTCAAGGCAACAAAAACAAACCACAAAACCTTTCTATTAAAAGGTTTAATAGAACACATACTTAGCAGACAGTAAATACTGGCTGTGGGGGAGTTGTCCCGTCATTGCTCCACTTCTGTGTTTTTGCAGTGAGTGCGCTGCTGACATCACCATGCGCGGATCGATTGCTGAATGCATTTACAACCCCTCTTCCAGTCGGCCGCGGCCGGGCCATTAAGGTGCACTGAGTGTGCCGGGCTATTAGGATCTCGGGGTAAAAAGAGCACAAGCATGAGGAGTTCGTGGAAAACGCTGTTGCCTTGGAAATAAATGCCAAGGATGTCATCCACGGCCGAAAAAATATATATATAAATACAACCCTCCAAATAATAACAGTGGAGACGTATCTCAAGACGCACATTGGAGCTCAAGTAATAGCAGATAAAGGCTGCATGTTGTGCGCTCGGTGCTGATGTGAGGAATGCTAATGAGGCGGACTATCAAGCGAGAAGACATGAATGATGGGATGCGTTCTGAAGGGGCAGGATCCATTCAGACCACTGCTGCAATGAGAGCTGGGATACGGCGCAGAATGCAGCTGTCCACTTTCATATTGAAATGAAGCAGGTTGGAGTGTGAGCGCTTAAAGCAGACCATCACACTCTCTCCTGGCCATGTGAAAGAGATAAGCTTGCGTGCTTTCTTTATATCTCGCTCCCCGAGCACTTTTGCGGCAGCTTAACTCGGGCTAAATGAACTGAACTCTTGCCTATTAGAGACCTGACACTTTATAATATTGCTCTCACTGGAACAAGCCAAACATAGACTAAATAATCTGTTATCTGAAACATGAGCTCAGAACTCTTTCCGTATCAGGAAATTATCTGCTCGTGTTTCAGCGAAGGGTGTTTATGATTCGTGCATGATTGAGCTTATCAATCACCAATTAATCAATTTCAGCACAAGTGCTTTCAGCCATCTGAAGCAACCGGCTCCACTTCATCAGTGTTTCTCTACAAATAAAGAATAAGTTCACTGTAAACACAATGATAGTGTGTTGAAGTACAACTTGACAACATGTGCCTGCATCATCATGAGCGATAATCACATTAGTGCTCTTTAGAAAGCATGCACTGGATTTAAACTGTGCAGTGTTATTTGACTTTTTCAGTCCACAGCCTCAAGTGGAGGCTTAATGCAGATACTATACATATTATTATTAACAGCAACACATCTAACTCTAACAGCAATTAATAAAACAACCTAATACATAAAGATACAACAGTCTGAAAATGTATTAAAAGAAAAATATCAATATTCACACTTAAGTATTTTTATTAAATTATAATTAAAAAGTAGGCTTTTTCCTCCTTTGTGTGAAGTTTAGTTAAATTAGTATTCCTGGTTGAATACAGTTCTATGAACAACATTTGTCGCTTATTGTCAATTATAACAGAAAATGGCAACCAAAAAAAGAAAATAAAAGACTGTAAAACTGTAAAACTTTTTAATGTTTTGAAAGAAGTCTCTTTTGCTCCCCAAGGCTGCATTTATTTGATCAAAAATACAGTAAAAAGAATAATATTGCAATATTTTTACATCTTAAAATAACGAAAGCACCATTTATTTGAAAAAGAAACCTTTTGTAACATCATAAAATGATTCATGTCTTTCATAAAATCTAACTGACCACAGAATTTTGAAAGGTAAAGAAATAAATATGTAACTTACAAAGTATCACTACAAATGCAATTTTGTATTACTATACATTTTTTCCTTATTTACAAAGAACATATTTAGTTTTTTTTTAATTTAAATAGCATTATCTGTGTTAAACATGCTACAGATTTTCTTTATAGAGCTTCAGTAAGTTGTATTTAACAGAAAATTCCTTCAGTGTTAAAAAAGAAATGAAGTTACTCATATAATCTAATATCACTAGTGTTGTGGTTATGATTCTCTCTCTCTCTCCTCTCTGTCTTTCTCATTTTCTATGATTCTCACTCTGCTCAATCAATCAGTGAGGACAGCTCTGTTTCTTATCCTCCTTTCTATGAAACATAAGCAGAGAAACAGCAGCAGCAAGAAATCCATGGAGAACATCCCAGAATGCTCTGTCAATCCCAATATACACAAAACGTACAGTGAATATTCAGCCAGAGCAACAGGCAGCGTCCATATCGCTGTATCTCTGGGAAAGCTGTCAGCATGATTTATTGGCAACTGGAGAACAACTTAAACAGGGACACATGCTAAGCTGAAATAGACCTCACTCAAACATTATACAGTACCTACCCAGGGACAATGTGTTTCTCTTTAAACTGACAGACCGTGAGTAGTGTTCAAACTAACTAGATTTTTATATTTTCTGTGCAAAGCTTGCCGCCATGATGCTTGGCATTGCGTTGTTATGGCAAGGTTGCTTACCTACCCACAACAGATCTCCATGACACTCTTGAAAGGAATTAATTCTTTTATTCAGCAAGGATACATTCAACTGATCAAAAGTGACAGTAAAGATATGAAAATGTTACAGAAGATTTTTAGTTATTAGATTTTATTTTTTTTAAATGCTTTTCTTTTGAACTTTTGTAAACTTGCATCAAAGAATCCTGAATAAGATATATCATGGTTTCCACAAACATATAAAGCATTAAATGTTTTCAATAATAATAAGATTTTTTTTTTTTTTTTTTGGACAACAAATCAGCATATTAGAATGATTTCTGAAGGATTATGTGACACTGAAGATTGGAGTAATGATGCTGAAAATTCAGATTTGAAATAATTAAAAAAATATTAAACTAAAACTATTAAACTGAAATGGTAATTATAATAATATTACAATATACATAATTATAATTCATATAAAACATTCAAATAGAAAAGAGTAATTTTAAATGGTAAAAATACCAATAATTATATAAATGAAAATTCAGCTTCCATCTGCCGTCACAGGAATAAATTATATTGCAAAATATATTCAAATAGAAAACAGCTATTTTAAATTATGATTCTAATAACATAATACATTAAAATTCAGCTTAGCCATCATAGGAATAAGTTACATTTTAAAATATATTCAAATATGTAAAAAAAAATATAATAATAATAATAATAATAAAATCCAATTACATTTGCCTAATTTATCATCCACAATGCAAAAATCATCTGCCCAGGTCCTCAAAGGAAACATTTGCAGCAAGACCAGATGAGATGCCAGACAAAATTGAATACTGCGGGTTAGAGGCATGTCTCACAAGTGTGCACTCTAGAAGAGCATCAACACCGGGCACCTGCTGCGATCTGGGACTTGCACGAGCAACAGCATTAGAGATGTTGACTAGCACTAATTGAATAACCACACAATGACTCAGAGAGAATGGACAAACAAAGCCTGACTAATTCTTCTAGTCTCTAACAATGCCAATTCATTTATTCAACTAGATTTGTCAACATTTGGCTTTCTCAAATTATATGCAGACGATTTGTGTTACTAATTCTCAGGCTCAGCCTTTAAAGTGCTTTAAAATGCAATTTCATGAGAAAGTCGGTCAGTTGTGCCAGGAGCCAGATGTCTCATGCAATGACTACACGCCATGTGTGGCATCTTCTCGAGCCAGGCCTGAGTCATTCTGGAGATGCCAACCAAATGTCGTTCATGTGGTCTTTACTGGCAAAGTGCTTGAATTCAAGTGAAAAAACACAACGTAACTCAGAGCGCCACAGTGATGCCTATCGGTGAGAAGACGTGAGCTTTGGAGAGCTGCTTTGTGTTGTGGTCAGTGCTTGAGGGTTTTATGAGCGATCCTGGATGGGATAATATCTGTTGGTGGTTGTTAAATAATGGGAGTGCAGCCCGCTCTGTTTGTGCACGGTGAGTGTGGGTAATTTTCCCTGTTTGCAAAGTCACCATGAACACAACCGACGATAACTTCTGCTTTCTGATAATAGCTCATGACAGACCCATTAAAATGATCAAATGTGACAGCATACATTAATAATGTTACAAAAGATTTCTATCTGAAATAAATGCTGTTCTTTTGAACTTTCTATTCATTAAAAGATCCTGTTTCCACAAAAAAAAACTAAGCAGCACAACTGTTTTCAACACTGATGATTAGAAATGTTTGTTGAGCAGTAAATCAGCATATTAGAATGATTTCTGAAGGATCATGTGACAATGAAGACTGGAGTAATGATGCTGAAAATATTTTCAATTAGAAAAGTGTTATTTTTAATTTTTAAAAGTGTTATTTTTAAAAGATTATAACAAAAATATATTCAAATAGAAAACTGCTATTTTAAATTGTAATTATAATATTATTATACTATATAATTATAATATTTAAAATATATTAAAAATGAAAACTATTATTTTAAATTTGGAATATATTACAATATCATAAGTATAATGATCTTTCACAATATTTCTGTTTTTACTGCATTTATTATCAAATACACGCAGGATTATTTATTTTAAAAACATTTTTTAACAATCTTACTGACCCCAAACTTTTGAATGGCCGAGCCTGTGTTATTATTATTTTTTTTTTAAACTAAGCCTTTTGACATGAAACATCGAGTAAATTTAATTCAAAAGATAAAAAACTTCAGGTCAGTTGTGTACCAGAGGGAGGCTGCACTAGGAACAATAATGTTCTGGGAGATAAAGGGGTAATAAACTACAGCAACACAAATACAACCTCCAAATTAGAGCAAAGGGGAAACTGGCGCCTCTCTCAGGAGAAGCACACCTTTAAAGGCCAAGTTAAACATCAAACACTATCTTATGCAGCATCTGAAGATGCATGACAGTTTCAAAGAGTCGCAGAGAATGATTGATTCTGTGATCTGGCGCTCAACTGCATCACACACAAACAGATGTAAAACAGAGTTGTTTTTCATTCTATACGAGTGCGAAGTTCAAAGCACATTTTAAAGGAAGAGTTCACCCAAAGATGAAAATTTGCTGAATATGTACTCACCTTCAGGAGATCCAAGAATGTAGATCAGTTTGTTTCTTTATGGTAACAGATTTGGAGAAATGTATCATTCCATCACTTGTTCACCAGTGGATGCTCTGCAGTGAATGGGTGCCGTCAGAATGAGAGTCCAAACAGCTGATAAAAACATCACAATAATCCACAAGTAATCCACTCCACTCTAATGTATCAATTAACACCTTGTGAAGAGAAAAGCAGTGTGTTTATAATAAACATCAGATGTTTTTAACAGCAAATCATTGCCTCAGGGTAAAATATGAGTCCTCTATCCATAATAATAATATAAAAATATATATTTGAAAAAGTAATCTCATCTGAATCAGGAGAGGATTTTCATGTGACAGGACAACAGGGTAAGGACATTTTCACTGAAGGAAGCATTATTATGGATTTTGGACTTGAATTTTGGCCAAAAGCGTCAAAGATATTTAAAGATAAAATGCCTTAAAGATTAACTTGTTTCTTACAAACATGTAGCTTTTCACATCCACATTCCTTGGTGGATTGGAGTTGTGTGGATTACTTGTGGATTATTGTGGTGTTTTTATAAGCTGTTTGGACTCTCATTCTGACGGCACCCATTCACTGCAGAGCATCCATTGCTGAGCAAGTGATGCAATGATACATTTCTGATTTTGTTTTCAGATGAAGAAACAGACTGATCTACATTGTGGAAGGCCTGAGGGTCAGTAAATGCTCAGCAAAGTTTCCTTTAACTAAGGCTTTCCCTGGTGTAATGCTGAATGTACAGTACTGTATATGGAGGAGGGTTACTATCAGACACAAACGCAAAGAAAATACCACAACAATCATCTTTTACACTGCATTCTTATCAGTTTGCAGATTGCATTATTTGCATTTAACACCACCTCATTGACCTGAGCGGGTGAGATATGGAAAGCCTCTCCAGGTATCACATCTGTGAATGAAACAAAGCATTCTTATGCAATTAAAGCTGAGGACACAGAAATGATGTAAAGCGGAATAAACATGCTTGAAACAAAAGGAAGCTGAATGTATATGAATTAAAAAGGCTTGAACAGAAGCTGCTGTTGGTCTCTTATGCAATAAAGGCACGTTTTTTCACAAATGGATGGTGATTAATGAAGGAACAGAAGGTCCCATGACACCACAACAACAGAATCAACACTCATTGTACAGTATGATCTCTTCCTGCTCTCTGAGATGCAGGTACATTGGTGCCGAATTAACACATGCAGTAAAATTAACTACACAACTCAGATGACCAGATTAAGGTTAAACGTTTGATCGAACACGCTGAAAGAAAAATAAAAGTTAATGCAACAAAGAGACTAATAGGATCAAAAACATGTGACAAAAGTCCTAAAGCTAACAGTCTTCTAGTGTGAGATTAAGGGTAGGTACAACAACCTCACCATATGATACACAACACAGCACATTCATTGATGCACTGATATATAATGAAAAAAAGGCCTATACGAGAAATATATTTTTACCTAAATAATAAATTATGAAAACAAAAGAAAAACTGTGCAACAAGTAGCCTAGTATGCAGAGTTTTGGTTCATTTTTGAGATACGTGAAAGGAAAACAGACGGCAGAAATCGGCATCCTATTTTTCTTTAGGCTTATTTTACAAAAGCACAAATATCTGTTTTTGTGAATTTACACAAATAAAAGCAAACCTTTTACAATTCCGATTATCTTTATGACTAAAAGGAGTAGTTGCTTTCAATGTTAGAAAGAAAAAATACAAGTGATTGTGCCGGTGCCGCATTGCTACCTTGACAATGCAGCCTGTTCATTATCATAATAAAATACAGTCGGGCTGCACGATATATCGTTTCAGCATCGATATCGGGATGTGCGCATCCGCGATAGTCACATCACAGGATGTGCGATGTTTGGTATAGGCTACTGATCGTTATATTTACTGATTGTTTTCTTTGCTCACACACAGACACAGGGTCCTCACTGGACGCGACAGCTGTTCAGAGATACCCATTTTAAATACATTTAGTAGCAGAGCTATTGCACACAACTTTCAATGCTGGAAATCCATTTATCCTTTGTTGAAACTTCCATGTGTTGAGGAAAGTGCAGGTCACGGTCGCTAATACACCATAAAAGCGCAAGCTCTCGAGCGCTTTGGAAAGAAGGAGAAAGCGGCGCAGTTGGCGTTTTCCATGCATTTTTAACCGCGACATGTGAACGGCCAAAGTCTGTCTACACTGGACGCGACAAAGTGACTGTTGCATACCATTTTAACTTTGTGTCAGTTTGTCATAAAGAAACGCGGCATCAGTTTACTGTCGAGGATTTGTCCTGGCACGCCGCATCCAGTGTAGACAGACAGCATCACTGATTATAATGGGTTCATTGTATTTTTTGCGTCGCTGCAAGTGAACACCGAATTTTGTTCACTTCTGCATCTATTTGTGCCTGAAATACTGTGCTATGCAAGTATCCTTGTAAACGCAGTTGCTTATGGTGTTAGTGAAGGGTAACAATTGAGAAAAAAAATGGATCTGTAACAGTATATTGGTTTACAGCAGTTTAATGTTCCAGAGGCTTTCTGTGTTATGTCTATGTTAATCAAACAACAAAACACAAAGAAAAATCACTTTTGTAGCTTTAACACAGATTTATTAGATTGAATTTATACAGTGAAGGCTATGCAGTGTTATTTTACATTTGTTTAAAATAAATTATAAAGCACATTTATTTCATTTGTATCTTTGTTTTGTTATATTTATCTGTGCTTGTAATTTATTTCCTATGTTGATTTACTCGCCTACAAAATCACCCCAATCATTGATTTTTTTTTTTTTTCAAATAAACTATTGAAGTCATGTGGTGATTTTTTTTTTCCATATCGCAGTATATATTGCAGAAAAATAAAATATTGCAATGTGAGTTTTTCCCAATATCATGCAGCCCTAAAATACAGAGAGTCAAAGATATGAAAAAAAAACACTGTATGTAGTACAAATATGTGCCTTTAAGTGTTACCACCGCACCGCAGTGATGTTATTATGCAAAACCTTTTGTTTTACGTGGATATTGGAACGTGAGAAAAGGACACAATAAATAATATTTTGCCATTTGCAATTTTCTACCTATTATTAAATGTTAAGATACATGAGTAAATATTTGAAAAATATATGTTTTTGAAAAATATATGTTTATATTAGGGCTGTCAAATTTTTAATCTAATTAATTACAGGGTGCTGCGATTAATTAATCTAATCATCTAAACATCAACTTAACTCAAAAATCATATTAAAAATCCATCTGAACACAAGGAAGAAAAAAAACTACATAAATACAAAAGAAAATAATAAGATCACCAAAAACAAGTAGTCAAATGCATGGCTCACTGGAAAAATTCCCAGTTTGTTATGAAAGCTAACCCACCAGTTAGGACTAGAAATATGTGTGTGAAGATGCTTTAATATATATATATATATATATGTGTGTATATATGTGTGTATATACAGTATATATGAACCTATAGCTAATAGTCCACATTTACTAATGTCAATCAATATTTACTTATTGACACTCAACATTGTGCGTAGCAACAACCTGTGTGAGAGATGAAGGATACATGTAACTATGGCAATGAGACAAGTGGAAACCTCCATCAAAGCATCAGTGATTCAGAAAACTGTAAGGTATGTTAGGTTTTCCAAACATAGACATGGGAGTGTGAATCGCAAGTGTGTATATCTATCTGTCTATATACAGTATATTTTTTATATATACATATATATATATACATATATATATATATCTATCTATATACATATATATTATATATATATATACATACACATATATATAGAGAGAGAGATATAAATATACACACACATAAGGATTAATACTGCTCATAACACAGTATCTGGTCCCTTACCAGGTATGCGCCACTGTAAAGCGTCGTTGCTTGTGGATGTTGTTATTAAGCAGCATGCGACGGAGCAGCCTGGGAGAGTTGCGTGGGGACAGGGTGGTCGGAGACAACCTGGGGGACATTGAGGACGGGGATCTCCGGCCCCTGGGCCGGCGGGGACGCTCCTGCTGCAGCAGGTTCTCTCTCAGGATGCGCACCAGGTCCTCGTTCAAACCCACATGGTCCCCGTGGTGGAGCTGTTTCGGCGGGACCGCCAATGTGTCTTGGCTGCCTCCCGGCTGAGCCATTCCTGGGAAAGCAAAGTGTCACTTTCTTGCTGTTTGTATCCGTTAAAAGAAACTTGCAAAAACTCAGAAGCTGACAACAGGATACGAGCACCTCTAAGTCATTCCTCCACTGAAGTCAAGGTGTTCGTTCCTATGGCAAAATCCTGCCAGCGCTCCGGCGCGGTTAGAGAGACTGCGTGTTCTCCGTGCATTTACAGGGGGTGAGAGCATGTGAGCGAGGGAGAGAGAGAGAAAGGGAGTGTGCTGTGTGCACACAGAAAGGAGGAGATTCGCCCGTCTGTGTACTAACACAACACTGAGAACACATTATGCTGGTTACTGAATAAACCGGCCTCTCCCAGCAGCAGGCGAGGGCCAGCCATTGTAAAAACATCAGAGGATTTGTACCACAGACAGGGCAGTAGGGGCAATTTCATCCGCACTTCTCATTTATCTGTCTCGCCCGCCTGCCTGCCTGCAGGCTAGAAAATGAATAATGAGCAGAGTCTTTATATGATGGATGCTTTGTGTAATAATGTGCACCTCAAAGTGAAAGGCATCACAGATAATGTGGCATGTGCATCAGAGTTATCATGATGTATATAAATGAAAGAAGGAAAACCGACAATGAGATCCAATGATTGGCATTCAGATTTAAAAGATGTTTGTTTTAAAGCAAATATATTAAACTGATAGCTCTGGCTCTGCAATTTTATACAATGGGTGACGCTGTAAAAAACAAATGATATATAAACACTCAGAATGAGAACTCAAGTTGCTACAGACTATTAAAGCAATGCATGAAGTATTTTACTTGAAGGAAGAACGGTTTATTGTGATTAGTATTTTTATTAATAACTAATTATTTACTGAACACTAAACCGCCTTCAGAAATTGAAGATATTTATTTAATTTCTTCAAACAGGTGTTTGTGAATGAATCAGGACAGCAGAGTTTGGAGAATCTGTGTTAAGCTAGTGAAGATCACACTAGAGGTCAAATGCTTAATCAAGTAAAAGAGTGGCAGCATGAGCTCTAGGTCTGTATGAATGAGATTATCTCATTACATGCTGCATGTCTGATATCAAGGTCTCTCTGTATTAGAGCATGACAGAGGTCAACATCAAGCGGAGCAAATGGCCTTCATTCATGCCAGTGGACAAAGCTGTGTATAGAAAACACTAGAAAGGCTTAACTAGTCTAGAAAGTATAGATCTGTAAGGCGGAGCAAATGGCCTTCATTCATGCCAGTGGTAAAAAAGTAAAAAATCCAGAAACAGGCAAAAAAAGCACCATAAAAGAACACTATATGACTCATTCACTATGTTCAAAGTCTTCTAACATTAATAGTTTTATGTGATGAACAGACTGAAATGAAAGTCATTATTTAGTTGAATCTTACCTTATATACAGAGTGCTTTGATATTCTATAATTAGACTACAAATGTAAAGGAGACATACTTAAAAAATTTTAAATTCAAATCAAATGACCAAAAAAGATACTATGCATGCTAAACATGTCAACCAACAGAATCAAAATATTATAAGCCTACAAATTAAAACAATAATAAATAAGTAGAACACTGAATAGTAATTAAAAAAAAAAAAACACAGTGAAGGAGAACGAGTTCCGAACTCCCACTGATGTGACAGATTGTAGGAGAGAAAACATTTACAAAATGCAACTGTGCACATTCTGGAGTGTTTTATTGAATCCTGATGAATGTCTTTCATAAGCACTGTCCTGCTACTTCTGCATAATCAACACTAAGATCAAAGTAACCCGAACACATTGCATTTGCTCAGGGAAAACAAATAAGGGTGTTTATTATGAACTGATCTGCATTTTCAGAGAACTGTGCTGAAGCTAGAGAGACTTTCACATTGCCTAAAAATTCCATGCTAATGATTGAGTTAATGAGCTCATTTCAAATGCGGCATAGAGATGAATCACGACACGACGAGCCTGTGAAAGATCCCAGGCAGGCTGTAATTAAGAAAGAGAAATTAATCTAATAAAGTCAAAAAAACGTTACGTCACATGGACACATGTCCGTTTTTTTGCATATGTAATTCTTGTTGTTGTCTATACAGCAAACAATTTTAATTATTTTATACAATAAACAATATGTAATTAGAGAGAGAGAGAGAGAGGGAGAGAAAGAGAGAAGGTATTGGTAAACCACACACACGCACTGTGTGTGTGTGTGTGTGTGTGTGTGTGTTTATATATCTATATATATATATATATATATATATATATATATATATATTATATATACATATACAACACACCACCACCACAGTATATATATATATTTTACATTTTTTAGGGCAGTCAATCAAAAAAAAATTTTTTAATTAATTAATTGCACAATGTGATTATTAATCTAATTAATTGCATATTAATCCCACATCAAATCTGGCTCAGAAATTACCCAGAAAAGATCATTTAAAGCCATTGTTGTGTTACATGAGAAAAGCATTAAGTAGATCTCACAAAAAGTAGCTTTAGAAAGAAATGTTTCTTTTTTTCCCCATTTTCTTTTTTCTTTATTTTCATTTAAAATTTTTAGGAGAACTATTCTTTAACATTTATTTTTATCTTTTTTCCCAGATTTTTTATTAATATGTAAATATGATTTATTTATTTTTTTTATTAAATGATATTCTAAATAAGAAACTAAAACTGTCAGTAGGTGGCAGTAAATATCTAAATGAATGTCATTGAGTCATCCATTCATTTATTCAATTCGTTCAAATTGCTTATTTATTCAGAAATTAAATGAATGGCTTTCTTTATGAATGGTTTATACAAAAATTACTGAGAGGAGGTGCTCTACCAACGATAGAGGAGGTGCAACCAAAAATCAAAAAGCCATATCAATTGAAAAAGGTGCAGCACTCACTCTTGAAGAGATTAAAACTTTATTGATTAAAATTATGTTTCGGCCGTTATCAAGGCCTCCATCAGACATCAAGAACAGCAGTACCAAACAATGCTTTAAACATTCTTGTAATCAGCAACAGGTGTGTCACTCTGCCAGTTAGGGAAACTCTCTCGAGTTCATTAAGTTCAGCATGGCTGGATGACATCATGTACATAAGTAGAGGACAAATTTCCAAAACGCCAGCTTGCATCACACAGTTGTGGCGGTGTGTTGACGCCTATATCTTTACTATAGCAACCAATGCATCCCAGAAGATAACTGTGCTGCCTGAACACTTGATCTGATCGCATGTGAGTGACAGTTGCTGTGCGTTCAGGATTTGAAACCAATGGACAGAATGGAATAATCCAACACTTCAAGACAAGAAGACAAAAGCCTTCAGGATGAGGTCTTTGCTGCCATCTTGTGTTAACAACTGACACTGACACCACAGAAAAATCCTAAACTGATATATAAATAATTTTGCTTTTGTGTGTTGGATACAAATATTCTTAAAAACAAAATTTTTATTACATTTTTATTTACATTAAAAATGTGTATATGGTGTCTGTTGTAACAAAGCACAGGTAAATCAAAAATATCTGCCTGCAGTTCCCTAAATGACCAACAGAGAACAGACTGGCATCATGAATCGAGATTTGTCCTCCAATTCGATTGCTTTATGAAAAGGTTACACATACCTGATGCAACTCTGGCCCAGACAGCACAATCCATGCATGTGACAGCATGAAAAATATCTAGTATGCGGCTCATTTTTATAGCACAAGCTGCACTGCAAAAGCATCACGTTTTACTACAGTATTTTAACTTCTTGGATTATTCTTAGATATTAACACAGCCCCTTTAAAGATTTCAATTAACATATTATTAGTATAAAATAGTTTTATATTAGTTTTTACTAGATGCTTATGCATGCAAAACAAACATTGTTGCTATGCAGTTGCAAGGGTGCTTTATCAACAAGGCTCATGCTTAAGTCCTCATTTGTAAGTCACTTTGGTCAAAAGCATCTGCTGAATGCATAAATGTGAATGCAAATGTAATTCTCTGATATTCTGGTCTGAGTCTGTGGATCCGTTTGCCCGTTTTATCCACCGCCGGCTCCCATCACAGAAAGTTCCAGCACAGCTTTTGTAGGGGTTTGTTCAAATCACTAACATGAAGTATGAGCAATAGATTCAGATTTTGTTCACAGATCAGGGGTGACGAGTGCTCTGTGCGCTTGCATTAATATCTGTTGTACTTTTCAAATACGAAGTGGAAAAAAATACATTTTAATGAACGTATGCAAAAGTAAATCAATATAGAGGGTGCTCGTTAACATGGCTGCAGTCGCAACCAGCGCACTGTTTCTGTAAAGTGCTATTGATGTGCATGACTCACGTCCCAGATTCTTGAAATTGCTGTGCTCGTGGAGGCACTGGGTCTTTTATTTGAGAGCGGACTGATTGAATCTCACATGGCATAAAAGTGTCACCAGATTATTCATAATTACTAGACACAAATCTGGAAGAATCTTTTGTAGTCGCCATCAACACATAACGGCGCATGCACTGCAGGCATGTCTGGGTAGAGATGCGTCAATGCATTTGCATTTAAAACAAATCACACTGACTGAAAAGGAGGGCCCATGGTGGTTCTTTAAATGCCTTTTAAGCAACACTATAAATTAAAGCCGAATATCAGCACCGAAGCAGTTCCACAAATATAGAAATAAATCCATGGGCATGAATTATTGATTTGAATTTAAATTATATATTTATTTCTAAACTGATCTACAATTCTCTCTCATCCAGTTTTTTGAGTCTCTTACTGGTTTCTTGTTTCTTGTAACGTGATGATTTTGTTTTCTTGCTTTGACTCAGCAGAGGGCAAATTAGTCATCGATCACATTTTTTACACTGTTCAAAAGTTTGAGGACGGTACATTTTTATGTTTTAGAAAGAAGTTGCTAAGTCTCTGCATTTTTTTAAATCAAAAATACAGTGAAAAAAACTAATATTGTGAAATATTTTTACAATTTAATTAGGGATACACATATTATCGGAACGTTATCAGAATCAGCCGATAATGGCTTAAAATGTAAAAATCAGCATCGGCCCGATATTAAAAATGATGCTGATATGCCTTGCCGATAAGACGAATAACTCACATGTGTTCAGGTTGTGCTAGCGATAAGATCACGTCAGCAGTGTGGTCATTCTTGAAAGAAACTTTTGCCTGAATAGTGATTAGATTCACTGTTTTGGATCGCCACATTTAATGCATGTACAGAATGACAAGTCCTTTGTGTGATACAGTCATCAGCCACTACAGCAGCAGCAACAGCCTCCCCTAGGTCCTAATGCCTGTCTGACAAGTCCTTTATTTATCTAGGGGGCGCTGTAGGCCTACTTGTAATAACATGAAAGTAAAACACACAAATAACATTAAGATCTGGTCAGAAGAAAGGTTATATACATAGATTTTAAAGCTGAATTTTCAGCATCATTACTCCAGTCTTCAGTGTCACATGATCCTTCAGAAATAATTCTAATATGATGATTTGCTGCTCAAAAAACATTTCTGATTATTAGCAAAGAATTTTTTTTCAGGATGCTTTGATCAATAGAAAGTTCAAAAGAACAGCATTTTTTACATGGAAGCTAGTGCTAAAAACCTATTCTAACTTACATTTGCCCGACAAAAGAAAGAGAGAACACAAAGTTATGTGAGAAACATGAAAGCAGCACATTAAATATTTAACTGCAGAATGCAGTTTACCAATTAAAATCAAGTTTTGGAGCTGTGTATTAGCCTGCTTATTTTGCTATTGTAACAAGTATGCACGTTTATAAAATTTGTTGCAATTTATTAAATGCATTTAACATTTTTGTTGCTATCCATGATCCATTTTTGGTTAATAACTCACCCAACTAAACATTAAAATACCCTTCAACTTACTGTAACCCTACTGGTGGTGTGAATAATAGCACTTAATGTCATGTTATCAACAGCAGGTTATCAATGCATGAAAAACGAGTGATTTTAACCTTTTATAACAATATGACCCTTGTCAAAACCACAGTTCCTAATTAAACTCCATACTAAAGGCTCACTGTAGGGTGAAACCAACACATGAACATTCAGATTGCAACCAGCCGTGAGACACAGCAGTGGTCTTATTAACACCCGTGTCCTATCCAGAGTGAGAACGTCTACCTTTCCTGAGCATGGGTTTGTCTGACAGAAACAGTCACCATGGATAAGTCGGCATGTCTTGCCTTCAGCCTTATTAAGAGTGTGCATGTGCTCGGTAAAGGAAATGCTCATTTCTCTGCTTCCATATTGAGGCGAGTTTACACTTTTGCGATTTTAGTGATGTCAGCTATGATGGCAACACGGGGCTCATTAAACGCTGCTGAAGTTATAGTTGACACTTCAGCTACTTTCATCGTCGCAACATTCTTGACCTTTGACAACGTGTAGGTCGTGGCTATGCTGTTAATTCTGTGATGAATTTAGCCATTTATTCTGCATGTGCATGAATAAATGAGCTTCAAAGCCACAGGAGAGAACATGAGGCAGTAATGCAGTTTGCTTATGCAACTACAGCAGAAATGCACATGATGTAGATGAGTTTATTTCTTCGTTGTTATAGATTTGGAGAAATTTAGCATTACATCACTTGTTCACCAATAGATCCTCTGCAGTGAATGGGTGGCATCAGAATGAGAGTCCAAACAGCTGAGAAAAACATCACAATAATCCACAAGTAATCCACACCACTCCAGTCCAGCAATTAATGTCTTGTGAAACAAATCCATCAAGTCATTTTAAATTTAAACTATCACTTCTGGCCAAAATACAAGTCCTATATCCATAATAACAATTCCTTCAGTAAAAAACTCCATCTCCTCTTGTCCTCTCACATCAAAATCCACCCACATATTTGTTTAGAACTGTTTTGGACTGTTTTTGCTTACAAACGGTGCTTGATCCATGCATATTTCTCTTCTGATTCAGAGAAGATGACTTTTTCACTGGAGAAGGTGGTATTATGGATAAAGGAGTCATATTTTAGCCTGAAGCTATGGTATGAAGCTTAAAAACATCTTAATTATTGATTTGCTGATTACAAGCACACAGCTTTTTGCTTCATAAGGCGTTAACTGATGGACTGGAGAGGTATGGATTACTACTTGTGATGTTTTTATCAGTTGTTTGGACTCTCATTCTGATGGCACCCATTCACTGCAGAGCATTGGTGAGCAAACAAACTCATCTACATCTTGGACGGTGTGAGGATGAGTACATTTTCTTCATTTTTTATTTTGGGGTGAACTGTTCCTTTAACTGAAAGAACACCAGAATATACACAAGATTCAATCCTACATCTGCTGTATACTGTATAATGATCAGCGTTGGTAAGTTCAGAATGGATTACTACCTATTTTTGAGAAAACATAGCGCGCAGTCCGTTTACTGTGCACAAAAATATACAACCACATGACATCATATGGACCACTGTCACCCATAATGCCATGCATTTGAATTTATATTTCATTTCCAATTTGACAAATGCATGCAAGTGATATTAACTTTGATATTTAACATATCATTAAATTTTTACACAAAACTGTGTATTAACAATCAAGTGAATACCACCTGCCAAATCACACATGCATCATGAGGTTGTGTTAGAGTGCATAGTATAGCATACAGTAGTATTGTTTGAATCATCATTGCATGAACAAAAAGAGCGCACAGCATACAGTCTATACAGTATCCTAGTATTCCATTCTGAACATTCACACATCAACAGGACCAGAAATGTAGGGCACATATCATCCTCATGGATATTGCATGAAATGTAAATAAGACGTACCTCTGGAAAGTACTGTATGTTGTGATGGCTTGAACATGTAAAAGCATTAATACCAGAGTTAAAGCTCTAGAAATGAATCCCCTGCTATGTTGGATGTCAACATTCATCTCTGAGAGGCAAAAACATCATTGCACATCAGTATTTTACCATTCAATTACTATCAGGGGCACTTCTACTTGCATTGATCAAGAATGGCAGTGAAATGGCAGTGAAATTCAAATGCAAGGCCTGAGGAATATACAGAAAACATTTAAAACCGAGCCAAAGAGCTGCTTATTATGACATTATATATGTCAGTTTGAATTCACAGCTACATTCAGGCTGCTGTGGATTCCAGCCATCAATGCAGGGCCCTAAGAAATTACATTTTTCTGGACTGTTTCAATGGTTAAATTAAATTGTATTAATCAACATGAAAGTGTTCTAACCCTCCATAGACAGCAAGGGTCCTACCAAGCATCCTGGTATTCCTGATAATAGCAGCAGATGGTAACTCTGGGGAGAAGAACTGAATTGTTGGAGGGGTTTTGTGCACAAAAAGTATTCTTGTAGCTTCATAAAATTATGGTTGAACCAATTATGGTTGACTATTTTGTCGATCTTCTTGGTTCCTTTCTGGGCCTTGAAAGTGGTAGATACTGACAATCCGATCAGCAGCACACAGACGATGTAACAACTAGGAGACCAAAGCTATGTTCAGAAAGGTATAATATGATACTACTATATGTACTATATATAAACACTATATCCAAAATGCCATGCACTCAACTGCATTCAACTCCATTTCCAATATGACAAAGAATAAATCAAGAATAAAAACCAGTCAATGATGACTCATTATCTGTACATTCTGTCTACACTAAATGCAAGCAGCATGTTGAAATGGATAAAAAAACTGAAATGAAAACTTTTGTTATGAATTCCAAACTGATATATATATAGGATTATTCCTTTCAGCTATCTATATATATAGATAGGTTTTTATGAATTAAGACACAGACTGCCTCATTTATTTATTTTTTTGTTGTTGTTGTTCAAATTAATATATTTTTAAAAGACTTTTCTTATCTTTTTTTCTTCAGAATCATGAGGAAAAACTCGAAGCAACTTGACTTCTCTTAAATGTAGAAAAAATCTTTGCTGTTGCAATGTACACATACTATACAATTCAGATTATTTTTTTTAGCATTTTTTTTCTTTCATATGTGCTTACATGGGCTCCTTATATAATTAGTTTTTTTTTTTTGGTGTCCTTTTGGAGTTTGAAGTTTCTAAGTGTCCTTTTTTTGAAGAGACATCTAAATTGTAAAAAATCTTGAAAAAGCTTGCATAAAATAAAGATTTTTGAGAATCACTCTTTTGGTTTACTTTGCTGGATATAGCAAATTATGACAAAATAAACATTTGAAACAAGATAAATGGTCTATTCTTCATTTCATGAAGTGTGCTATTAATTGCGATTAATCACATAAAAAGGGTGTGAATAATTATAGGGATGCACCGAATGTTCGGCAACCAAAATTATTCGGCCGAAAATAGCAAAATAAGCTCTTTCGGTGTTCGTGAAAGATTAAGAAAGAAGAAATAAGCGAAAAGACAGAATAAATTGTACTGAACAATGATATGATGCAATAAAATAGCAACCAGCAAAGAGTGAGAGGCATGCACACTTCATAAGGCAGCACACATGTCAGCTCAGCAGTGTGGAAGCATTTAAAACTGTCAGAGAAAGACGCAAAAATCATTACAAACACCAACAGCGAGAGACTGTTTAGTTGTATATTACAACAACAGCGAAGGGGAAAAAAAAAACTTGGACAAATCATTCACTCTTGTTCAATGCGAATGCCATATGTTTGAATATGAGCAGTCATTTAATCCATCATTGTGCTGATAGTGCATGTGCACAGGTGAGACCTGAACAGTACACATTGATATTTGTGTTTAAACTAAACTCATTTAAGCCTTACCAGTTTAAACATTTAAGAGCCAGAAGACGCAAGCTTGTGTGCACAGTGAGAAGTTGCATGCACTCATCTGAAGCGCCTCAGAGCGTGCGCAAATATTAAGCTCTCTTTGAAGTACTGTGTTTGAATGGACTAGTGAACGTACTTTATAGATTGAATAGCTTTGTAACTTTAATTAAGATTAATATTTAATTTATACAGTAAAATATGCAATGCTATTTTACATTTGATTACTTTATTTAATTTCTGTACCTTAAAACTAATGTTAGACCTACCTAAAAAAAAAAATAAAAAAAAAAACGTGACTCTTAAACGGTGATACAAACCGAACCGTTCCACCCCTAATAGATAGATAGATAGATTTTACTTTACTTTAATTACTGTCTACATAACCTGTACTAAAAGCCTCTGAATGTACGTCCACAGCTCTACACCTTTCTCTCTCTTTGTTTTCCATTTCATTCTGCCTCTTTCTCTCTCTCGGTGTGAAGGTGGCCACACGGGTCACTAGGAGGTGGTGTCTGACCCTCTACTCTGAGGGAAGAGCACCTCAGGCATTTTTAGCCGTAAAGAGCTTTACAGCTGGAAGCATTCACTTCCTCTCAACGTGCCCTACACCTACACATTTTTCCCCTTGGAAGAAAAAGAGTGTAAGCTGCCACATCGCACAACCCCCTCCATACACATACTGTCCACCTTTTCCTTTCTCCCAGCGGCGCACACAAAAGAAGAGACTACACAGTCTGCAGAGACGTGAGCTAGAGATATTGAGCTTTTTTTATTGTTTTCAGGACTGATTGAAAACAAGACATCAAACCGCAGATGTGGTTGTAAAAAATGTCTGTACTGCTGTGCTTTCCCAGCTATTCACTTAAAAAGTGACATATTCTACACTTTTTTTCCCTTGAAGTTCATTTATAATGATAGCTTAACATTTCATATAGTTATACAGGAGATTTACAAGACAATTTTCTGCCTGTATCAAATTAAAAATGTTTGCTACTGTTTCTGTAAGGCAATACAGAGTGTACTGTATGTTTGTGTGCAGTGCCTTTGATGCTCATGTATGTAAGCTATCCAAGAGTGTGTGTGTGTGTGTGTGTTGTTTGTTTGTGTGTTTTTTTTTTTTTTTTTTTTTTTTTTGTGTGTGTGTGTGTGTGTGTGTGTGTGTATGTGTGTGTATGTGTGTATGCACTGTACCTTTAAGGATTCTTTAAGGTTTATAGGATTATTCCTTTCAGCTATCTATGTGTGTGTGTGTGTGTGTGTGTGTGTGTGTGTGTGTGTGTGTTGTAAAGCAACCTTTAAAGCAACACTATGTAAATGTTGGCGCTCTAGCAGTTAATAAACAGAACTGCATGCATCCCGCAGAAGAACATTCTAACCAGAGCTACTTCTCTAAGTTTATTTCTATGGCGATTAACGCAGGTATGTGTTACTCTGCAGCGGCAACGATCCGAACAGGCTACAATAGTCCAAAAATAATCACTTATTATGAATGTACCGTAGTGATTTGGGATAAGATAAAAAGGTGGTTTGGTAGATGAATTTATGATGTACTCGCTCATTATATACATTTTGCAAGTTTTGAACACAGAAAAAGTTACATAGTGTTGCTTTAAGGCTTCTGTACAAATGAACTATACTTTATTGTTCAATTTATTTATAAAGCATATTTAAAACAACTTTAGTTCACCAAAATGCTGTACATAAAGAATAAATTTAATTACAGCATTTAAAAAATGCACAGACCCAATCGCTGATTAGTACTGTATAGGCTTAAACACAACAGTAAAGTCCATATAAGCTTAAAACAACCCAACCACCTATCATTAAAAGCACGGGAGAAAAGACGTGTTTTTAACAGACATTTAAATTCAGACACTGTAGAAGCAGTTCTGATGGATAGAGGCAGAGTGTTCCATAATTTGGGACCAGCAACAGAGAAGGCTCTATCTCCCCTGCATTTTAATCTAGTTCTGGGAACCCACAACATATATGTAGTCTGAGATCTGAGTGATCTGACAGGATCGAGAACAGTAAGCAGCTCTGAAAGATATTGAGGAGCAAGACCATTTTTGTACACAAAAAGCAAAAATTTTAACTCAATATGATAACCAGTGCAGCGAGCGCAAGGTAGGTGGAACATGAACCCATTTGCGACTGTCTGAAAGCAAACGGGCAGCCGCATTTTGAACCAACTGACATTGATATATACTGTAGATGAGACCGGCTGGGTTTTTTTCGCTAATCTATGAAGATGGTAAAAGCCGGAGCTCACTTTATGTTCTGTATCTTTAAGCATATATACCTTTATATCTTTATCTATATCAGAATATAAAAATGGCCATGTTGGGCAAATCATACAAATTTTCCCATTTTCGAATCGAGAAATTTATGCTTTGCTTTTCTAAAGAGCAAGAGATGAGGAGTTTGTCTATGTATTCTATCATTCTTCTGTTGCCCTAGAGAATGATGGGAAATGAGGTTTGGTCCTGCAAGCCTGCTGCTTAAAAAATGAGCAGTTCTTTCTGTCTATATTAATAGTTTTTATAATCAATTCACAAAACACATGAAAACTTAACTGCACAGTCAACATAGTCAACTAACAATGATCAATACCAATGTGCTTCCGCCTGTGTGGACTGGTAAACTCTGAGAATGAGTCTACATAGTATATCAAACTCTTCCTTTCAAAAAGAACATGCTGTTTTCACTCATATGTCCCCTTTAAAGCTACAAAGATAATCACAAATTGTACTTTCCAAATGAAAACATATTATTCATAACTGAATATTAAAGAAGCACTGACGTCTCAGGTGAACTTGCGAAGTGTGTCATATCATATAGCATTTGTCAGTCATATTAAATCAGAAGACTCATTTCCTGAGAAGCACGTCACAATTAACACCATCCTGTGAGAAACCTGAGAATGAAGCGCAGGTGTAAAGCTTTAGCACGGCACCGCGGGAGAACACTGACTTGATCTCAGCTCATTTGCATCTCTCTGATTCTCCTGCTTTGCGATAGATCTTTGTGCTTGCTGTGCAGTGCATCTCACAGCTGCAACCATCAGCTGTTTTAATAATCCATTAATCTGTCCATGTCTTCCTTCAATAAATTGATTAATTGTATGTAATTTACATCTAGCCCAATGCTCTGCTTTAAATATAACAAAGCTCATGAATACAAATCAATAATGATCATTTTAATTGTTTTAAATCATTACATTTGATGCAACCATCAAAAGCAACATATCAATAGATTATATGCATTATATGTCCATATATGCATGTTAGGCCAGGCTTAAAATGCAATGCCACATTAAGGGGCCCCTAACCTAAAAATTACCAAAAAACCACCAGTGAGTAAAATTTGGGGTTGGTTTTTAAAAGTTCTCTCTTACAGTATGTTCATTAAGGCAACATTTATTTGATTAAAAAAATAAGCAAAAGGGGAAATGTGACATTATTTTAATATATGTTAAAATGTCATTTATTCCTGTGATCAAAGCTGAATTTTCAGCATCATTACTCCAGTCTTCAGTGTCACATGATCCTTCAGAAATCATTTTAATATGCTGATTTGCTGCTCAACAAACATTTCTTATTATCAGTGTTTCTATGGAAACCGCGACACTTTTTTTTACATAATTCATCGTTGAACAGAAAGTTCAAAGAACAGTATTTATTAGAATCTTTTGTAACATTATAAAAGTCTTTACTGTCACTATCTTCATAGTTGCAGCCCTAGTGCATTTATGAATGCAGTTCACGTCCATTTAAAATAAAATGTAAACCAGCCACATTCCCTGTCCTCTAGAATAAGTTGTGCGGCAGAGGAGCCATTGAATTCTCCTACAGATTGTTAGCAAATAATAAAAAACACTTTAGCGCTTTCTAATCCTCCCTCAGCTTCAAGTTTGACTAAAACTATAAGACATAAAGGCTCTCTGGTCTGTTACTAAGAGATGCGTTTCAGTCTGCAGTAGAAGAGTCCCAATTCACACTTCTGTCATTTCATGGTTTAAAGGGGTCATTAAAAGGGCAAGAATTTTTCTTGCTGTTTTGAAGAGTTTGGTCTACTATGTGGACATATTCACAAACACAAAGCTTCCCAGTTCACCCAGAACATTTATTCGAATATCACTTAAAAATAGAGGTTCTTCATTGGCACTGATGGTTCCATGAAGAACCTTTAACATCTTCCAAATGTTTTAAAAGGTGATTTATAGTGGAAAAACATTTTTTAGATTATTAAAATGTTCTTTACAGTACATTAAAATGGTTATCTTAAGAATTGTTCATTGAAAGGTTGTTTGGGGAACTTCTATGTCATCACTACAAAAAAAAAAAACATTCTATTCAACAACCTGGTTATTTTTCTGGATCCAATTAAATGGTTTAAATAAGTTTTCAGCAATTAAAAAGGATGTCTAATCAATTTAATTCTTAAACCTTTAATAATTTAATTTATTAAAATTAACAATAACAGAACAGTGGCCTATATGAAATATGTTTTTTTTTTTTTTATCTGTATTGTCTGTTTTAAATTTTATGGATTCTGTGTTTTATGATTTTATATATATATATATATATATATATATATATATATATATATATATATAAAGATTACTCAAAATGAATGCATAAAACTTAAATTTAAATTAAACTTCATTTAATTAAACAATTAAATGAATCTTTTCAAATGTAACCAAACAAACATTTAAATGATTTCTTTTATTTTTGGCATTCATTTTGGCATACATACAAATTAAAACACAGTAGAAAAAGTTTGTAATTTTCCTTAAAAAATAATGTTTTAATAAACTATT
Source organism: Cyprinus carpio (assembly GCF_018340385.1). NCBI lineage: Eukaryota > Metazoa > Chordata > Actinopteri > Cypriniformes > Cyprinidae > Cyprinus > Cyprinus carpio. Next base: position 17,710,596 of record NC_056581.1, on the reverse strand, counting down.
ATTATTGTTATTATATTATTTTGAGAAGTACATTTTACTTTACATCAGAAATACATTTCTGCCATAAATTCTTTAAGTTAAAGCAAACTTTAATTTTGGCAGGTTTTAGTAAAGAATTTTTTTTTTGTTTTAAATAAAATTTCAAAAGGAATAACAGGCCTGCTTAACAAAAGTGTGGAATATGGTAAAAATACAACATATAAATAACTGAGATCATGACAGATTGCAAAAACCCAGGGTGAGAGCTGAGGGTGATTAGCATGCCAACCGCTCAGCATTTACCTTCTTTTGAGAAGGCAACATGAGCCAGGTGATTGGCCGAGCTGAAATGAGGCTAGATTCAACCCAATCTATATCCTGCCAACTTCAGTCCAGCTGAAGACGACAGGGGAAGGGAATCGAGTCCTGTGTGTTGCTGACTGTGGCAAAAACATCTCATTCTCTCACATCTTTCACAGCTGCATTAGCGTAGCCTTCTCCCTGGTGTGAGATCTCATTTGTGTCCTGCAATCGCTTTCACATGTTTCAGGAAACCCTCTGTGAATGAAATGTGCCTTACACCTGTAAAAGCACGTGCTGCTGTTTAGAGCTGGAAGCCGTCGCCGGTTCTAACGTATCTAAACAGAGGCTACAGAAGTCTGAGATATCTGTATTAAGCATTTTTGGACTCCTTTGCTGAGGAAGCTGAAACAGAGCGACTCTGCGTTCATACATGATTTATATGAAGCCCATTTGGCTCCAAATCGCCTGTCTTAGAACTCCTCTGGAGCTTCTTAGAATTAAAATAACCACAATTATGCAGGCTGCATTTCAAGTTTAAGTTTACGTTTTCTAAATAATATTTATATTTTGTTTTATTTCAGATTCATTTAAAATAACAAATAAGATTCATAATAGTTTGAGTTAACAATAACGACACTGGATGGACCACAACTGTGATTGACATTTGTGACACACAACCAGAGTAGAATGATTTCACATTTTTTATAAAATATTTGTTAGTTGGAATGCAATATTCTAATAAGGGTCACCAGTGAACCTGGAAACTGGCATCGAACCAAAGCATTCTAACAAACGAGCATCAGAATCCATGCAGAATGAATGAAGCCAGGTTCCTGTATGCACATACAGACAAGATGAGGAATCCATGCCAATAAGCCTGCTCAGGCATTTGGATGTGATTTTGTTATGAGGTAACACTGAGTGCTGGCAACTGCACTTACTCAGATGAAGAAATTATATAGCTTGTCCTACCCACACAATCTGTGCAGGGGATGAAATGCTGCAGGCACATTTCTGCAGTACTCGACAGTACAACCAAAATCATACTGCTACAGAAAAGCCCTTACTTCACAAGCACACCAAACTGAAGATAATTGTTTTCATCGCTTTCTGTACTACAAATACTCATTCAGACCAACAGAAGGGACAAAAATTGGCCTCAAACACGCAAGACCCTGACTATTTCTCATCAGTAGCAGTCAACAGAGCTGTAGTTACTTGTGGCTTCACAGTTTCTTATTGAAAAGCTTGTGTTTTCATGCAATCACAGTGAGTTAGAAGGAAAATTGGACCCTTGTGGTCAAGCACACTGAAAAACCAGCCCTGAAATCTGCCCTCCGTAATGCAAGATGCAGACAATAACAAACAGGCGAGTACATATGACGGCTGCAGTGTTGTTTTTGCATAAACAACCTAGACGGCTCAGTTCTTGCATTTTGCTGAAAGCACCCTGATCTCAAGGCTGCTCTTGCCTTGATTCAATTCACCACTAATTGGCCCACAGGATTGTCTTAAATGATTCCACGATACACAAGCACTTTATCAAAATACAGGCTGGAGGCACTTGGAGGTTAACTCTTCAAATGGCAGCATGCACACTGACCATCTGTTATTGAATTACGGCAACGTTTTAAGGTCAATTGTTTGCTGTAAGTGTTTGGATTTGGATTTTTTTCACTAACCAGCTCGCATACAGATCTCAAAATGCACTGATGTACTAGAATTTTACATTTTCTGCTGTGTTTGCCCATGCAAAACTCAACACCACAATGCTTATGTGTTGTGAGTGGTTGCCAAATCATTTCTATATGGTTACTAATGGGTTTCAGATGTTTTAGAGAGTTGCCAAGGAGCTCTGGGTGTTTGGTTAGTGGTTTCTTACCTGTATATTTGTGGAAAGAGTCAAAGTCCCTTTAAGGCAAGTCATGTAACTGGGCGGCCATCTTTGAAACACCTCTCGGGCATGCAAGTGCAGCTCCTACCTCTTTGAATGGGGAAACATCAAATTCTGCAAATCCGTTAAGATTAAAATTTCATATTTGAAATCATCAATGAAATCTGACAACAACAACTGTCCCATAAATGTTGTTTCTTTTGCTCAAATAGCAAAAAAAGGCTATTTTTCAATGCACGTCTCAGAACGCTGACTGTTTCTATAGCAACCGGGACTTCTAACGGCAGCTGCAGTGACGCATGACTTTACCGATTAGCGATTGGCTCTTTTACTCAGTAGGTGGGGCTTCGCTCAAAAGTGCGCCCATATTGAGCGTTGATTTTTTTTCCCCATTCAAAACTAAATGAAGGACACATGACCATTTAATACATCCGAATTACATTCATACTATACACATTCATACTATACAGAACATTTTTTTTATTGGTCGCAAAGAAATTATTTAATCTACTCAGAGAGTATGTGATTTACAGACACAGCCTATTGGATGAGTTAGAATTTTAATTGAATCAAACAACACACAGGAAGTTAAATTGGAATGACAGGAAGAGCAATTTGTAGAACTTCAATTCAATGAAATTCAACACAGGCTAATGTATTAAAGTGTTGTTTCAACCTGGTCCATAAAATTTAATATATTAAATATAATAAAACATACAATGAAATACGATACCAAGCTTCTATAAGGGCTACAAAATTTGAAATTTCAAGGCTTAAGTTTTTCAATGTTTTAAATTTTTCTAGTTAAAAAATTACAATTATATGAATTTCTTTTCAATTGATTTAATTTTACTTCCTTGCTTTTAAATTCAAAATGCAATTCTATATCCTGTTTAACTCAAATTTAAATAAAATTAAAATTCAGAAGGCATTTTTAATGTAGTTCTGATACTGAAATAAAATTAGACTAAAAATTCAAAACAAAATAATTATATATACACCAATATTTGTGTTATTTTATAATCGTAAGGATACTATCATAGTTTTTATAATAATGGTAATGTTTTGGATTGAGTTTTAATTACATTATTATTAATATTATTTTTATATTTTCCGTTTTCATTTAAATTTGAGCTAGTTTTATTATTATTAATATTATTTTTATATTTTCCGTTTTCATTTAAATTTGAGCTAGTTTTAGTTATTTTGTTGTTTTTCTTATATGCCTATATCATTAGTTATATATATTATAGTATATATATCTATTATATAGTTAATATATATAAATACACATATACATATATATATATATATACATATATATACATATACATATATATATATATACTCTTCATATTTAAGTAATGAAAATGCTTTTGTTTAGATTATGTATATATTTGTTTATGTTTTAGTTACCTAAAATAACCCTGCTATACATACTATACTATAACTATAACTATATAAAATATTATTTAATTTACTCAGTTTACTTTTGAATGGCACACAACCCTACATGTGAGGTCCTCAACACAATCTCATGGCAGTTTGTAACTGTTTTGGCAAATTAGTGGCTAATTTGAATGAATACATACGGTCTCATTCAATCACACCAAACTAATTCATAAGAAATCACCACTTTGTAAAATAGTTGAGTTTTCCCACAAGATTGGGTTGGAGGTCCTTCAGAGGGAATGATTGTGTCAAATGTACAATATACTTTGGCTGACCTTCATTTCTAAATCACTGCGAAGGCAACGTGTGAACACAGCATTGATATTCTGGGATACTGTCCCCTACAGGGGCAGCGTGTTGCGCAAGACCTGGAGCATTTGTCCTCAAAAGGAGTTCAAGAGACGTACAGATGGCTGGAGAGGAGAGGACACTTAGTGCTGTTGTCACTTAGCCTGCGTTTTTGTCCTTCCTCAGCTCCCCTGCCTGTGTGATAAAGGGTTTGCATCACATAAACGGATCACCTTTGCGGCACCAAATTTAATTTCTCTGCATTTCTTTCTATTTCATAGCCCACAAATGCAGTGCGTGTGATTTGAGTCTGTAAAAAGTTATAAAGCACTCGCCTGTAACAAAAAAAAACTTCTCGGTAATTTCATTCTGTCCTGATGCATGCCTTGGCTTCAGTTAGTGCAAACTTTAGCATCTCATTAACCAGTGGGCAGCAGAATGTAACCATCCATCTTAATCTTCAAGGTCTATGCAGAGTTTATTTTCTAGCCTGGTGCGTTTCAATCACCATGACACAGCACTCATTTATCTGTGCTGTGAATGTTGGGATTTCTCCCGCTAGGAGATTATGTTTGGAATAGCATACTGCTGTTGCTGCATACTGTATGCTCAGCAATAGTATGCTAGTATGTTCACTATAATGTACATTTTCAGTGTGCACAGACTACTCAAATTACCTACTACATTTTCTAAAATGAAAAGTACACAACAGAGTATACTGAATGGAAAACTGTATCCCATAATGCAATGCACTCACATTGACCTTTTCAGTTTGAAAAATTAACCAGATTAAATGACTGCTGCAATGTTTAACATTTCCTTATTGACATCTTATTCAATCAACGGCCAAATGTTAAGACATTTTTACACAAAATTAAATTAAAATGCAAAATAAAAATAAAAAATATAGAATTTTGAAATATATTAATACTTATTATATTGATTTCAAACTATTCAATTTGACAAATTAACCAGAAAAAAATGACTGCTGTAATATTTAACATTTCATTTTTGATCAGACTGCCAAATGTTAAGACATTTCTAGACAAAATTAGATTAAAAATGTTAATAAGATCACTTAAAACTTTTTTAGAAATATATTTCAGTCCTTGATTTTAAATAATTAAATTTGACAAATTTACCAGAACAAATTACTGCTTCAATATTTATTTATTTATTTATTTTATATATATATATATATATATATATATATATATATATATATATATATATATATATATATTAAAATATCATATAATTAAGAAATATAATTTTAAACATATTATTATATAAAATTATATAATTTTAATGTAATATAATATAATTAATATATATATTGATAGTGCATGGCGCTTGTAACTCAAAGGTCATGGGTTTAATTCTCAAGGAAAATATACAAAAAAATTATAAAAAAAAAAAAAATTCATTAATTCATTAATTAAAACATATGCCAAATGCTGTAAATAATAATAATAAAAAAAAATCTGTAAAATAGCAAATATTGTGAATATTCAATCAATAGCTACACTAAGCTAGTATGCTATTCTGAACACAGGCAGAGAATTACTGCACTCCAGCCATGACTCACATTGAGAATGCTGTAAGGATGTTATTTAAGCCAATTTAAGAGTCAATCTGCTGAGACGTGAATATGCATGAAAGTCATAACCATGCGTTAGAGGCCGTTACATTTCACCTGCGCAAATATGCACTGTTTCAGAGCTCTCAATGCCATTAAGTGCTTTTCCATTCAAATGCAAAAAAATGATGAATATGAAAATGCTGCAAAGAGCATGAGGATGAGAATAAAAAACAGCTTTGTCAAATTAGAGCCATAATTTATCAAATGTTGTGACCTTAGAAGACATTTAACAGATGCCCATGTGAATTCCAAAGGTCACAGAGTCACCTTGGAGAAATGCTATGACTACACAGTGCTTCATTTTATTCTGCAATTGACTTCAAAGCTGTTGCACCTTAAAAAAAAACAAACGGCACATTACAGCTCTGAACCAAGTCTAACGGAGTATGAATGAAGGAAACGCACTAACATATGCATGATCCGTGGGAGCTGGAAATGCCTCTCTCGTACTTAACTGTGTTCAGTTGCTGTGTATAGACATTTTTTCCTAACAAAATTAAAATGTTAGTGAATGAAATGAAGATTAAAATGTCTTAAATGATACTATAAATAAATCTGATTATCATGAAAAGTTGATTGGTTGATTTATCAATATAATAAATAAAACTCTCAAAATGGCTTCTCAAATGAGAAATCAAATGCGCAAAAGCAATTTCATTTCTTCATTTACCTAAGCATGAACTGTATCAAAAATTAAAATAAAAAATAATTTAATGTTTGAAAAAAACAAATTAAAGGAAATTTCCAGAATACATCAAACACATATTTCAGAGTCTCTAACACTGTCCCAACTATAATTCAAAGGGAAGTAAATGCAGGCTAAATCATCATGAAACCATTGTACGAGGAGCACCAGAGAGGATGCATATTTTTTACCAAAAAGCACCCTTAAAACGAGTGCCTCTCTGACACGTTTTACCATCAAGTGCTTGAGTATCTAGGAGTAGATACTTATATTTATTCCAGAGGAACTCTGAAGCTGTCATCCTTACCTGTATACCCACAACATTCAAACAACTGTTGGGAGAAAAAAATATTTTTTAAATAAAATGTGGTGCTTGGTGCAAAACTCACAGCATGATGCTAGAAGACTTTATTTATTTATTTATTTTTATTGTATTTATTTAGTTTAATGTGATTTAACAACATCAACAATAACAGTTGTGTTTGTTTATTATTATTTTTATCAATAATTTAACTAAAACGAAATAACAATATTAATAATTTTATTTTTAATTACTTTAATAATATTAACAAATATTAATAACAACTACAAAAATAATTATTATTATTATTGACTATCTGTCATTTTAATTGTATATTTAATTAAACTTAATTTTTAACTATTGTTATTGTTTTAATCACTGAATTAAAATTACACAAAATAATATTAATAAGTATTATTAATTCAGTTTAATTGTAACTGTAATAACAATGTTAAATTGAACTAAATTAATTTAGCAACATCATAGTAATATTTATAATGCATTTAGTATAATAAATTTAGTTTTATTATTTAGTATATTATTTTTTAACATCTAGTTGAATTTAATAATAATCATCATCATCATTTAATAATACATTTTTATTATTTTATTTTTATTTTATTATTTATTTATTTATAATTTTTGATTATTATATATTTATTTATTTATTTATTTATTATTATAAATCTCCATGAGGCCTGACAACACCTACAGCTGACAAGAGAAGCGCTGGCAGCCTAATGGCTAATCCAGTTTCCCACTCAGTGCGCTTCAGCAGTACAGCAAACTGAACAGACTCCTATTAGCCAATAGCATAATTGATGGTGCCTCCAACACTGAGCAGAAGTCACATACAGAGAGCGGGGGTTAATTTCTCATTGAGATGCGAGGGCTTTACAATGAATGATCGCTCTAATCCCCGCGTTTGTTCTGGTTCTACCTGTGCTCCTCCCGAAAAATCAAACATTTTAGCTGGAATGAAAGATTAAAGTGGCCTGGTATACAAGCTGAAACAAAGAACATAAATATTCATGAGTTCCAGGTAGAGAAAACTGAGAAGTGTTAAACCAAACGAACAAGGCTTGATGTCTAGGGTGGGAATCGTGAGGACTTTAACATTTCTGGTTCTAAATAATATATATTTCATAGTAAATAAAAGTTCACAAACACATGACTCTTATGAACTAGTGAACTTCTTTATTAATGAACCTGAAACATACATTACAACCAATGTAGTGTAAATCACAAACAGCTGGCTCTTATGAACTGGTTCTTCTCACTGAATCAAAACACACCATGCAAACACAGTAGTCAAAAAAATTTTTTTTTTTTTTTTTAAATGAACAAATGACTCTTTTGAACCAGTTCTTTTAAAGATTCATTCAAAAGCTACAAACATACTACAAATGTTCCTAAGTTTAGAATTTTTTAATAATTTTTATACATTGTTAACAAGAAATGTGATTTGCAAGTTTATTTCAGTTGGTATCAGACTACTTTTTGGTTGTGAAAAAAAAATACACACTATAACTGAAATCATACAGAATCAAATCCAATCAGTGCTGGTTAATTACAACTGAATCATAAAACCTGTATAAATATAACTTCATTAAGTCAAGAATTGCTTCAATTCAGTAACTGAGGCCTTACCCAATACTCACGTATTCAAGACTCATTTGAATGATTCATTAAAATGAACTAAGGGTCATTTGTTTGTGAATAGTGTGTTTTTTGTTGTTCTTTGTCTATGCATCATTTCCATTATATAATTTCATGGCACCCAGTCTCTCTCACCACATTCAATTCAGACAGCAAAATCACAACATGCTTTCAGTCGCGACTGAACAAAGATAAAATGTCTTTAACACAGTGATGCGGATATCTGCAGAAGAATGAAGAAATGTTAATGGTTTTCTTTATTTGGCCTCTGTTTGTCAAGTCCATAAACTCAGGGAACCCAATTCCTTTGATGAGGTCTGTGAAAACCATGGCAACTATCTACTAATAAAAAGGCTATGACCTTTTGAATAATATATATTAAAGTAAGGCTGCAGCTGGTGGTCTATTCCGTAAACAAGCTAATATGGTACAGATGAGAAAGACTACTACAACTTCTGCTGGCCGCCTTCAATTTCACTCCACGCTCATCCGAGCAGCCAATTAAGTGGTTCTCTATTAGCTAGCTTCATGAAAACCTCCTTTTCTGCGGTGTTTAGAGCTCAGCTAGGACAGTGAAGTGCCATGGAGAATCCCCAGAGAGAGCAGGACTCGCTCCATAAGCAGGTTCATATTTCCCTGCTCTAATCAATTCAAAACAAAGTATTTGTCAATTAGCAGCACCGGGTAGCCAACCATCTGCCATTACCTTTAGAAACCAGAGAGGAGATTCCACTCAGGAGAAAGGTGTTGCTAGGCAGGTGTACATCTGTGTGGGTTGAGTCCAGCACTCTTTGACTTTTACACCATTACATAAAGATGCACTTTTAATAACATTCCTTTTCATTACTAATACTTTGCAAGTAATTGGGTCGCTTGCTCAGGAAAATGTCAGCACCGAGGAGACTTAATGCAGGTCCCAGTGGTATCAGCTTTTTCTGCTAAAAATTCTTTAGAAATAGACACAAATGTAATAACTATTGACCAAGAGGAAGACGATAAAGCTATAACATTAAAGTCAACATAAAAAGATGTCCACAACCCATTTGACTTAATTTGGCATACATTTTTTCCCTTTGGAAATAAAGCACTGTAAGTTCACAGATAAACCATGCACAATAAATCCACGAATGTGGAATAAAGGGTTCACACATTCCAAATCATGACTTTATTATGATTTTTAAGAATTATTTTTTTTTAATTAAATATAATTTAAAAAGTCTTTGTAATTATTTCAATTTCAAAGGCTGTGGGCTAATAAACAAATAAACAAATAAAGAAAATCTGACTAGACAAATTTCCACAATTTTTCTATGACCATTTTCATTTAAATTTTCATGACTTTTCTATGACTGTAATAAAATAAAATAAATCATGCTTATCACACTATTCCACACTTGAAAAGGGTGGATTTTGATTTCATGTTGACTTAAATGTAGGGGTGTGAAGAGATCTGATGTGTCGATAACCTCGCGCTATTGGCATATGTCAGACCTTTCAGACATATTTGCATTACACTGGCTCGTTCACCAGTAGTGGTATGTAAGATAGTTAATGTTTACCTGTGAATAAAATATGCTTAACACTACCTGCAGTTAACAGGATGCTCCAGTGTTAAACTAATCACCTATCTGAATGATCAGACTAGTGCTGCTTCCTCAAGAAAGAATCTCTCAGCCTTGCCGCGCCCCACAGTTTGGGAACCACTACTTTATTCTTTAAAACAGATAAATTAATCGTGTTAATTATATATTTTTTTTATTAAAGTGGAAATCAGTTTACTTAATAATGTAAACTTGACTGACTGCTACACTTATTTGGGATATTTGTATTATTTATTTTTATTTATGCTATTTATAATTTTTGTGCAATTGCTTGCCTGTTAGTTGAGTTTTTGGCAAAATATTTTGCAGTGTTTACATGTTGTTTATTACTGCATAAAATTCATTAAAATAGAAGTTTAATTTCATAAAGTGCAAGTTGATTTCATAATGCACCAACATTTTTTGCATTTTGTGTTTTTCATTTGAATAAAAGTCTATTTTCCCCAATATATTTCATCACTGAGAAAAAAAAAAAAAATCTCGTCTCGTTCTCGTGAACCCAGTCTCGTCTCTCGTCTCATGGGATAAGTGTCTCGTCACACCCCTACTTAATTTCCATATTTCCTTTTTTCCCCTTAATTTTTTTTTTTAAACTTTACTCCCAAAGTTTAACATACAATTCTTCTTTAATTTGTATACACTGTTTTATGTTCCATTTTGGTGCTTGAACTTACAGATTTTTGCAAATTTCATATTCTTCAGTGATCAAGATAATGGAAACAACTGTAATCACCCACCTTGTCTGTCTGATTAATGCCAATCTTTAGTTTAAGAAAAATTACACTTGTCCATTATCTTTAAGACCAGATTGCAGAGGTTCCCAGAAAAAGCCTCACTGGAGTGCCATTATTATGCTAACAAATTGAGCTGTCATTCTGTCTGTAGAAATGCCCCGAAGTTGCTGCGCTCACAACATATAAGGGCTCATTTCTTAGATAAACAAGAAGGCAATTACTGCACTTTATTTTAATGACTTCTGGTACCCTCTGATCCTCGCCACTGAATGTTTTTGTCGTATGACTGATGGTACACAAACCCAAAGACTCATTTCTGTCTGGGACCATTAGAAAACCCTTTCTTTAGCACTATTCTGAAGGGATTCATTTTAGAAATTATGTTTAAGTTGCAATTCTTAACAAATGACGTCTGGATATGCTCATAATAGAAGTGCACTGTATGCATCATGAAAGAACAATTACCTATGCCTTGTCACATAATTCTATAATTTTTGCATTAAGTGTATAATTAAGGAAAGGAATTACCAATTAACACTATAAGTAATTTTACTCACCTTTATAGCAAAGGTACACCAGGCAGGGCAATGTGAAATTAGGCTTCAGTTACGGTATTCAATGAATTTACATTTTTCCTCCCAAAAGAAATGACTCCTGTTCCTTCTAGACATTCACTCTTACGCTAATCGTGTTTGTTCAGTTTCACATTAACAGGATTAATTAGACAGTGGTAGATGTTTAGGAATGTCCCATCGAGCCCTACCTCTAATTAGTGACTTATATGTGTGCTCTTTAGAGTAGAGCTGACTGCATTTGAATTAGAAACCCCTGGAGTATTATTCCATGGGTTATTTTAGTAACACTGAGATACTGTTATAGTTTTTATTAATATAGTTTTTAAAAAATAAATGGTTGAGAAAAGTTAAAAATCCTTTTTTCCTAGAATTGTTTTAATTCTTTCTCCTAGAGAGCAGTTTGATTTAAATGAAGAGCAGATCGAGGCCCGTTATCTGATTTATGTTCTGGCATGATTTTCTCTAAAACAGTTTTGAAAAAATGTGGATTATGAAATTAAAAACTTAACTTCAAAATTGTGTCTCATCATCATATCACAGCTTGTTTGTAATGTTTGCAGACTGGTTTCTTGTCAATTTGAGGTAGAGACTGCAATATGAACTCAACTGAACTGAACTCTACATTTAAACATGACAAAATACATATCAGTTATATCTTAATCACATTTAAGATGAATGCTCAGAAGAAGACTTAGAAGAAGCAAGTTATTGTATCACAAAGATATTGAAAACATTAATATTGTCCATAGAAATGTTCCCAGTTTTTTCATGATTTCACAATTGATGACACCTCCATGCCAGAAAATCTCTGGCAGATTTATCACTTTAAAAAAAAAAAAAAAAAAATCCCCAAATTTATAATTTTGTTTCTTATGTTCCTTTCTAGAGTGTCGATTTTTTTTCTGAATCTTAGGATTTTGCAGCGTACAAAGGTAAAGTCTACAGCATGCAGAAATATGATTTCCGTATGATGATGTTTTTATTTCAGTTAAAATTATTTTAGTGCGTCAAGTTAAACTCGGGGTATGTTTACACGACAACAATTGAATTTCGAATGTCGAAATGATCCCAGTTCACACGGATCCACAAAAATCGACTAAAAATGCTGTATTATGCCTGTGCCAGTAGCTGGCGATGTCAGTTTGTAAAGAAACACTATGCGTCTACACACATACGCATTCCTATAGACAAAATAATTGTGTAATTTTCATAAACTTGCACTTTGAATTCCATTTTCAAATGTTTGTGTTTTCAGGCCCTGTAGTAACAACGTTTATTTTTTTTTAAAGTTTTAGTTTTAGGTAACTCTACTAATCCTGACCGTGACTTCATTATGTTTATCCTTCGGCTTAATTCTTCTTTTGTTTCTGTATTTTAAGTCATGCTCTTGGCCAGTTCTCTGTAAAAGCCTGTGGAAAACTGACATTTATGGCTGCAAGTGCAGAGACTGCTAATGTTGTGCTGGAGCTGATATGTGGCTGGTCCAGCGCTAAAGCTTGTGATTCCACCCTGAGCTCTTGGGAAATGTATTTTACCAAGTTGTCAACTCAGATTGAGTGCTCTGCCATTCATGGCACCTCTCAGCTCATCAAAGATTAAAGCGTCAGGCTGTTTAGTTACATATTGGCAAGGACATATTGAAGCAGAACATGCATGTGTATTTGTTTTTTTTGCTGAACGATAAGTAAAGCTTTGCTAACAAACGTATGAAAATTAATGGCAAATGAGTGTCTTTTAAAAAAATATATTAATCTATTTTTACCTTGCCCATCTTAATATGTAAAGACTACTATATAGGTTGATTTCACCTAAAAGTGTAAACACGAAGGCTTATCACAAACTACCTCACGATATGATACACATCGCAATACATGTCACGATTCAATACACTGCAATGCATGTCAGTATCATAATTGGATTATGCAAATTACTTGCTTCTTTTTTAATTGAACTGCGCATATCCTTGCTGTCCTTGTGCATATAACGTGGAATTTAATAGAATTTCTAAATAGTAGATATAAGTAGCACAAATTAGGTTAGTTAAGATTTTTTGGTGGCTATACTTTTGAAATGGTGTGTATTTTCTAGTCTTGCTTTTGTAATTTTGATTGACGTATGAAATCAAATGCTGTCAATTCAAGTTTCATTTGCAGTGAACCAAGAATATTCCTTTAAGTGAACTGTAAATACTCATATTCACAATCATTTTTGTTGAATGTTTATTGCTCTGCTGAAAGATTGTAATATTGTCTAATATTGTGTCTTTCGTTTTTATGGTTATTAAATGTGAAAAACGACCTCAATGTGAATTTTTTTTTCTCACTGCTGGCAGTATTCAGAGGATTGCCTTGCAGCTGTAAATGTTGCCTTTTAAATGTCTTTTCATGTTTTATCTGTTTAAGCCTACACGTTCCTCTAGGATTACAATATTTTGTCAGTTTATAGTGATATCAAAATGCGCCAAAGAATTCTTTTATGTGTTCGTCTGATTTTTCTCCTTTTCTGACATCCCACTGTATGTCACCTGAAATCACTTAATGCGAGACGTTTCCTTGCCGTTTGTGCTTTGATTCTGTCACATAGGCTCACAGCAGATACCCATCAGTGTGTTTGTGCATGTTTTTAGTTTTTTCTTTTCTCAACTTGTTTTGTTACAAATTTTAAAAGCAAAAAAGGCCACATTTTGGGTCACATCCATGATTTTGTTGTCCTTACAGGAACTGCAGTCATAATTTAATCTCTCATCATTATCTTTTTAATGGCTTGGCTGCTCTCTGTAAGTACTTTTGCTCTTCTTCAGAGAAGAGCACATGTTGACTTCCCCTGGTTTAATCAAATCAGAATGACACTGGAGATGACATTAGACTCACTCCAATTAGTTCAGAAACAGGAAGGACTGTAGCCGAATCACCAACAGGTGTGGGTTTGCTGAATTATGGAAATTGTTGGCAGAATGTTCAACCAATAGAAAAGAAAAATCAGATCTGTTAAATCGCAATTCTTTCTCCTAGAGAGCAGTTTGATTTAAATGAAGAGCAGATTGAGGGCCTAGTAATCTAATTTATGTTCTGGCATGATTTTCTCTTAAACAGATTTGAAACTGTGGATTATGAAATTAAAAACTTGACTTCAAAATTGTGTCTCATCATCATATCACAGCATTTTTGTAACGTTTGCAGACTGGTTTCTTGTCAATTTGAGGTAGAGACTGCAATATGAACTCAACTGAACTGAACTCTACATTTAAACATGACAAAAGACATATCAGTTATATCTTAATCACATTTAAGATGAATGTTCAGATTCAGAAGAAGACTTAGAAGAAGCAAATTATTGTACTCACGAAGATGTTGAAAACATTAATATTGTCCATAGAAATTTTTCACGGTTGCACAATTGATGACACCTCCATGCCAGCAAATCTCTGCCTGATTTATCACTTGTTTTAAAAAAACAATTTTTTTTTACTTTTGTTTCTTATGTTCCTTTCTAGAGTGTAGTTTTTTTCTGAATCTTTGGATTTTCCAGTGTACAAAGGTAAAGTCTCCTACATGCAGAAATATGATTTCCGTATGATTGACATTTAAGTGTACAGTGATGGACAGCAGAAACCTGATGTTGTGAAATCCATTACAGCAGCGAGGGCTGTTTCAGCCGTGTTACATGAGCGAGCACTCATTCATTCACTCACTCACTCTCTTCTAGGTCGGCTCTCAGAACCCATTATCCCTTTACTGACCCACCTCAAAAATACACCAAAGACAGATGTACACGCTCATTCACTTCACATTCACCATACTATTGTTCCTCAGGCCATGTAGAAATCAGTGTTAATGAGAAAAGGGAGTTGGAACTAATGAAATACACCATCTGAGAAATCAAGATGACCTGACGTAGCTAAGGTGGATGCTGCACACTGGTGGTGGTTGAGGAGATACCCCCTTCTGTGTAAAGCGCTTTGAGTGCCCAGAAAAGCGCTATATCAATGTAAGGAATTATTATTATTATTATAAACAAGAGGGTAAGAAATAAACATAGCCAAAAACCAAATGAGGGTAAAAATTGGCTTTGGTGAGTAGCTAAAAAAAAATAAAAAATTTAATTGCAAGTTACCTAAGAAATTTATAATGGCGTTAGCTTGGCAAAGCCTTGTTTGAAAGTTCTGAAAATAGGCCTTATGTAGGCATTAGAACACTTATTTTTCCCAGACCGCAATACCTCTCATATCCAAACATATGAATTCAATGACCAATCAGATTCGCTTCTAAGAAACAACAGCCAGTTTTTACACATCTGATCCACAAATGCATGTTTCTCTTCCTTTGTTAATAGCTTTTGCTAGTGTTTGGTGATGTACCAATGATATTCAGGAACATACTTAAGACTGTTTTGAATATGTTGCCTGCAAGAATATAGTATGCAGCTGCCCTACACAAAATAAATACTGTAAAATATTGTAAATTGCAACCACAATAACAAGGCAAATAACAGATATTTTGATCAAATTGTTTTCATTTTAATAATTTATTTGGAGCAAAGCTGGACGTATGTCCATTACACTTCTGCGTTCTGGTCTGTACATAAGAAACCCAGAAAAACGTTTCCATGGATGAAACATGAAGCTAATAAACACACGATTACAACAGTATATGATCTGTATGTGAATTTCATGAGATTCTGTCTATTTTCATAACAATACAGGGAGTTTACATGAGAAATGCTAAACAGGTGTAATGATTAACTTGATTTAAAAGGGTACAAATATCATATTTCAGCAACATTATATGACCAAAACCTTTATTAGATCACAATCGGAAGTGGTGGTTTAAGGTGAGCTTTGAGTAAAAGTGTAGTATAAATCTTTTGAATTGTCTAATGTAGCACGCAGTGGAAACGGCAGTATGCATGGGGATTGTTTATTTTAAAATGCCGTTTTAAATTGAAAATGCACTAGTGTCATCGTAGCTTTACATCTATGGGGGTTGGGTCGCCACACACTACAGGCCTCACGTGTGAGCCACGCCCTGGATGCCTCACTAGAACCAATCACCAGCACTTGATTTAGGCACATCAAGTATGCTGCACGCTTACTGGCTGACTTACGTTGACAAAATTAAACCGTTAGATATCGAAATTTGGTACTGAATGACAAGACATTTTTCGATACTCGATAATACTGAGGGAATTCAGACGGTGCCTAAAAAGTAGCAAGCTCGAAACCCAGCCCTAAGGCCCAGTCAGGCTAAAAAAACTTGATAAATCATGAAACCGCCAGAATCCTAAAAGAAAAAAGAAAAAACGGTGATACAGATTTTTTTATTTTTTTTGTCAAACCACCCAGCACTACCTCACACACTCGATTGCTGCAAATTACAGACATTAAACAATGTGTTTTCTGTGCATTAGGAAGTGTAACATGCGTTAGCTGCCGTCCAGCTCCTGTACACGTGACATACAGATGGTGTCATCCAATTTATGAGAGCCGTCTTAAGCCACAACCTCTTTTCGCAAAAGACAACAGACAATAACATAACAAAATAATTACCAATACAACTATGACAGTACCATCATACCAAACAAAGGTAACCCAGTAACAAGAATCCAGCAAAACATGCACTACGTGCTCAATTATTTAAAATACTTCCGGCATCCATCTTCTTTTTGTGGTTTGAGACACACATTCAGCAGTGTAGTGATTTCCCAAAAGGTCTGGAAGTCTAGCTACATTCAGAGGAATACAAAGCAGGTCTCCGAGGATTGTTCGGAAGTGTGTTCGCTCGCTTGAGAACACCACCCTAACTAATGGCATACGCCCCGAACGAGTTTTATTCAAGCATGTTGCTGTTGATAAAGTCAGTGGTGCTTTCAATTAGCACTTCAGAAAGTAGTAGCACTACTTGAGCAGTGTGAAGAGTCTAGAAACTCCCACTTTCACAAAAGCATCTTAAGGATAACAAACATAAAAAAACAGAAAGGAAGGTTTATTCTTCCTCTCAGCTCTAGCTGGTCTCTTCATTACAAAGCGACACTGGCCATGACAACTGAGGACAAATCTACAGAGCTGGCCTTTATGTTTTTCAGTTGTTGTTTCTAATTAGCTGTCTGTGAAGAGAGTCGAGAGGACAGCACTCCCTAAAGCAACTTCACATGACTTGAAGGATCTCTGTGAAGGAGCACCATTCAAGTGCCCAAGATGTCTTCAAGATGATTAGCCTAAAATGATGAAGCCTGTATAATAATAATAATATCTGATCCTTCCCATCATGCACAGCGAGTCTGCTCTCAAATTATAAGTGTGGCCCTGGGATGAAGATCTTCAATGATTTATTATGCTGTCAAAATACATCAGTCGTCCCCAGCTCAACATATTACTAAAACTCAGAAGGAAATTATTCGGTGTGGTCCGAGCCAACATCATAATGCAAAATTACAGAGGAGCAGTCGTGCAGATGATGCTCGGGTGGTAAAACAGGTTGTTTTCTCAGTACAGGTACAGTGTTATGGAGAGCAAAGCCATTGTCACCTGTCATGTCAAGATGTAGCCACTGCCTTTTCCCTGTTTACAGCTTTGTGTACATCAGTTTCCTTCCCTACAGAGAACTAACTGTACGTCATCTTCAGGATCTGACCCAGTTTAGCTCAATGAAGTAACACTTGTAAACATTCACTTTCCCTTCATACAATCCAAAGAGTGTGCATAAATCCAAAGAGAAGCTCAGTTAAAACCATGTAGGGACTTGAAGCTGTGGTTATTCAGTTACAGTGGCCAGGTTATTGCAGCCCGAGAATTTCCCTTGAGAATCACCCTGCGCTCTGGTCAATAAGTTGACACACAGGCCTACAGGCTTAATTGCTTGTGTGCCACCTTCCATCACGAGGGTCATGCATTTAAAATTTGCTCAAGTAAAGCATAGAGTCCAAGACATTTACATGCTGCAAAATTGAGAACTTCTGCCAGGACTTAACAATAAGAATGGTCTGCTAGCCCAAGGCCAGTGTAAGAGTGTTTTACATTTAGTCATTTAGCAGACGCTTTTATCCAAAGCGACTTACAAATGAGGACAGTGGAAGCAATCATAATCAACAAAAGAGCAATGATATACAAGTGCTATAACAAGTCTCAGTTAGCTTAAACGCAGAACACGTAGCAAGGGCTTTTAAATAATATAATAAATCAAAAGAAAACAGATAGAATAGAAAAAGAATAGAGCAAGCTAGTGTTAGAGGTCTTTATTTTTTTCTTTTGTTAATTGTATAATAAATGAAAAGAAAACAGATAGAATACAAAAAGATTAGAAAGCTAGTTAGATTTTTTTTTTTTGTATTGTATCTTCAAATGGACCCTTTTCACAAGACTGTGAAGATGTGTTTCAATGCTCATCAGCGTCGTAAATCCTCCAACCCCCGCCCCCCCCTTTTTTTTAAAATGTATGTACATTTATAACACTGTACTTTGTATATCATCTTTGCATCAAATTACAAAAAATAGTTAACATTAATGGGAGGGTGTTTGTAATACAGTGTCTATGGGAGTGACAGTAAATTTGACATTGTTATCTCTACTGACCTCTGTTATCAGTCTCTCTCTATTTTTTTCCTTTTTTTTGAAAGTCATGATAACATTCTTTTGCTATTTGAGCAAAATGGGAATGCAAAAATACATGTTTGTGGCACTGACTGCTATAGAAGTTTACCCAACTATGACGACTACCGCTGCTGAGAAAGTCAGAAACGTGAAAAAGCTCTATTGCAAAATATGCTGATTAGTCACCAAGACAATGTCTTCCTGTTGCCTAAAAATAGATAGCTTTGTTGAATTTGCAAAAATTACTTGTGACTGCAAGTCCTTGAAAGCATTAGACGAAATATTAACAATTATAATCATTTAAATAGTAAATAAAATACAAATATTTTAGTGAACAAAAAATGTTAAAGACAAAAGTACACCTAATAAAAAACTATAAAAATATACAAATAAATATATAAAATATTTCTCTCATTATAAAAATGCATTGCCAAAAGTAAAAATTGACTGAGATTGCATTCTGTGGCAAAGCGAGGTAAGTGAAATCATTTACAGGGCAATTAAAATGATGAACTACAGAAGAAAAAAAAAAAAAAGTCAAATATGACTTTTGGGAAGTGCACCAACCAAATATAAAATGACAGCAATGAATGATTCCAGCTTCTTACAAAATGTCAACAATTTCAAACACTACTTGATGTAATTTCTCACCACCGACATTCCAGTAGACTAACATGCCAATTATTCAAAGTTTGGGTAGAAACACAGCCATATCTTTGCTGCAAATGAGACAACCATTCATGGGGACGACTAGGCCTATATAGTACAGACTGTGTAATTGGAGGTGCCCTTGACCCTGATGAGTCACGTGATGTTGTTACACAATGCTCATGAATCTGATAAGGTTTAATTTCATAGCTAGAAGGTAAAGTAAGTGGCTGGGTATACCGGTCAAAAGGTCACGCACCCTAATGAGGATGACAACTCGACCTTATGAATCTGACAAACCCCCTAAATACAACAAACAACCCCAGCACAAGCCAATGAAAAACGAGTTCCACACTGGTTGATGATTAATTAGGCTGTGGTATCAAATGCACTCTCTAATGCAAAAGTAACAGCCTTTTAACTCCTGAGCACAACCGAATTTTTGACAGCAATTACCCTCCAGACAGTAAGTGCATTTAACGTGTTACAAATTTTACCAAACTGTACAAAATCCCAACCAATGGGTGACAGACCCAGCTGTCAACTCCTTGGGAGTTGTGTCTTGTTCTACTGTCTAAAGAATTGCCTATCCATCCATCTATCCCTCTGGATTAGCCCATGAGCTTTATGGGCTGCACTCAGGTTAGGAAACTCAACACTGTCATTACTCCTTATGAGCAATATACTGGGAGATGAGGGCAGCCAGCCCAAAAAAAACCCATAGGACAAAGTGTTCTCTGTACTTAAGATTAAAAATCAACATCTGCATGACCTCCTACTGAGTTCATCAAGATGTTGAAACTAACTCAAGAGAAAAAAGAAAAAAATATCTTGAGTCGGCAATACTGTGTAATCAGTGACAGAAAAATCAAGACGATTGCACCAATGGCAACTGAGTAGGCAATTAACACTTGCCATGCATTTTTCTTCATCCATGTATGGGAATGAGAGGACGTGGTTAGAGGTTAGGTGAGAAAGACACTTTGGCACATTAATTATGTCTGTAAGTGGAGAGGTTTGTCCTCTTGAGCACAATTCAAGGTGGAACAACAACTATGATTTATGATCAGCAAAGCAGAACAGCGCCACAAAATGCAACTCTGAGATTGTCAGTGACTGCTGGCATCGCTGTAATAGAAACTTGCCTATTGATTGGTGTAGTCTAATGAATTTAGACACCATTCAGACTGCCAAATAACTTTAAATATGCCAAAATTATAATAATAATTATCATATAATCATATTGCATATCAAGGGTTTTTTTTTGTTTTTTTTTTAGTCTAATGGTCTTTTTAGGTACTATTGTGGCCAAAAAAAGAAATCATAACTAATATAACAAATAATAAAAACATTATTATGGTTATTAACACTCAAAGACTAAAAATCTGCATATTTGGCTAAAAAAAATATATATATATAAGTCAAACTCAAACAACCACATACTCAAACTAACCCATGAGCTCCATTTGCAAACACACTTGCCACCAGCGCTAGATAATTCTATCTGAAAGCACATGTGAATTTGCGCTGGTACCGCCCAGATTATCCATATGCATCAGATTATATTGACATAAACCCAATATAACCCCTATATGCCACTCGCACTTGCCTGCATTCCATTTTTATAGAGCATAATCAATCACATAAAATAAATAAACAGACCGAAGGACGAGTAAACAGTGCAATACCTTTGCAAATATTTGCGCAACACAAAAAATAAAAAATAATAATAATAATTATGACAAAAAAAAAAACTATACTAGCTGTCGTTTTTTTTATTAGAGATTAGATCTGTACTCTAATTATATTCTAATAATGAAATAATTATATGTATAAAACAATCCCATGCGCGAGGAGTCTCGTGCGTAACAAAGAAACTACACGCGCTTTAAGTCAAAATTACTTTCAATGAACTCCATTGACTTTCAAGTTCATTCTAAGCCAAAACAGACCAATTTCCTCCGGAGATGAACTGATCTACACAAAGAAAGTGCACTTCACAAACGCCTATTCACACACCCATCTATCCCTAAAAGACGAAGAGGACAGATCTTACCGTCTAAATCCCTGAAAAGACGACGGCCAAGACATCCGCGATTTCTTCAGACCCGGTCGGTGACCCGTATCCACTGCGTAGGTTCGGTCCATTTTTCCCCGGTGCTTTCAGGTAAGCTATCTGTCGGTGTGTGTGAGAATATCCCGCTGTCTCCCCCTCTCTCAACTCACTGATGTGTGCTGAGAGTTTCTGAGCTAGAGACGGTGAGGCGGGCGGCTGCTGCCTCCGCAAACGTTCAGGAGGAGCGCGCGCATCATCTCCACACTGATTCTGCTGGTCACTTTCCCGCTCAGCAGGAATAACCGTTATTTTAAACTGTCAAATTGACTGAGGAAAAGCGACTTAGGATAAGACGCTTCTAATATTCAGCACGTCACAATTTCACCTAAGAAGATGAAGAACCACAATAAATGAGGTAAACCAAAGCAACAAATAATAATAATTGACGTAAAGAAAACAGAGAATATCATACACATACATATAACAAACGTATAGCGATAAAAAAAAAAAAAACATTTCAGGGAAAACACTTTGAAAGCTATTAATTAGCTTTGGGGTCCCCTATATCATAGGCCTAAAAGTGGACAAAATATACAGCCTACACATTTCAAATTTCAAACCAAAAATATTGATGACTCATCTTATGCATATAAACGTTTTTGTCCAATAAAATGATTTCTAGAATGAGAACATATCCACTGTAAAACTGTTTGCAGTACAAACCAGTGTGTTCTTAATTAAGATAACAAATTAAAATAATATGATAGGACACATCAATTTTCAATATCAAGCAGCAAAACGAACTGTTTTGTACAGCTAAAAATAGCTGGACGCAAATGAGACCGGAAGCTAGACCCATAGAATTTACAATTGGCTGCGCCCATTTTTACGTCAGGAAAAAGGTGGATACTTCTCTTTAATTATACATCTTATGGTCAGAGAAACAAATGCGCAGCCATCTTTAAAATGTTGTCTTTGAACTTCTGTTTTTTAGGTAGCTCTAGCATCACTGTTGAAGAATAATTAGATGTTGAAGTGGATTTATTTATTGTAGAGTTAACGAAAGTTATCATGTGCACTATAATGGTCAGAGTGGATGTCATAAAGATTTTAAAAAGAGCAGTTCATTCATAAATTCATACAACATCACCTTCATGCTGTGGAAATACAATCGGAAGACAGAAGACAGAGCTGAAAAGGGGCGGAGCTACATTAGGTCTATAAATACCTCTAACTAGCAATAGCACTTATAAAAAAATCATGAGTTTTAGACTATACAAATATAATCAATGCGTCTCATCCCAACTTTTTATTTCAATAGAAAATATATCAATACTGAAAAGAAAGCTGCTATTTCATGCCGCTATTAACCCATGTTTTACACAAACTTTGTGGGTGGATGCTTCAGACCAAATTTTCCTTGCAAATTAAAGTTTACTGTAGGCTGACTGATTTTCATAAGTTGGTACGTTCCATGATTGAACTGAATAATGGATGTAGGTCTGGTAGAGCAAATCAAAGTGGCTATTGGTTTAACGTTTGCGTGCGGTTTGTGCTCTGTGAGCTTGGGAAGACAGAAAATGGAATTTATTTTTTGCAGGTATGAATCTGCATATGTGAGTCAGACAAGTAAACCTTCCAAGGGAATAAAAAAAAGCTACATTCAGTTTGATGCCACTAGTACTATGTATGGGTATTGTCAATGATACTGATAATCCAAACAAATGTTTTGTGGTTTGTGGTAAATAATGTTGTGCATCAGGTCAAAGATTCATAAACTGACCTTTTTCTTTGAACTCACCAAAGACGTGTCTCTGGAATTTCATGTTTATGGGGTGGTGTAGACCAGTACAAATGTGTCAGGGTGATTGACTAGTCACCTAACCACCAACTAGTGAGTTAGTGAGGTGAGGAGGCAGGTGAACATTACCCTAAACCAACTACATGGCTGTCTAAGATTGACAGCTTACTCATTCAATTTCTGCACATCCCTAATACTGAACAAAACCATGAATAATGTTTAATTGGAGAACATGCAAATGCAGAGCAATGGTTTATGTCACACAACGCATAGAATAAAATTGAGAAAAATCTTTTTTTTTATGCTTTACATGAGCATGACGCATGATCTATTTATTACATGCCAAAGCATGCACAAACTTCTAAACGAATCCCAGATGTATTCACATATGAAGGGGCAGAATATGACTCACCAGACACATAAAAATTGTATTCTGGTCCACAGCTGATTCAGGCTGCTGATATTGCCACTCCAGCACAGCATGGCTTCAGAAAGTGACAAATTCCTATTTTCATATTAATCTATGAACCTTTTCTGACTTTGGATATGCCAATCTGTATCTAGAACCCCCCCAAAAATCTGTTAAGGTCAGCCATAATGGCAGGTGTTTAGGATACTTAATGTAATGTTTTTTAGACATAAAAGCATACAGTTTAGCAGTATCAGTGTTGAAGCTGATTTAAACGGTCATATTGATTTTTATGACTTATGATCATTATGACATTTAAACTGGATGTCTGTGATTCAGAACCTGACAGGAAATTACTTTCTCATTCCCAACAATGTGAAGAGGTCTAACAGTGTTTTCTCTGCGGGGGAACGTAAGAGAAGACCTTTTTTGAAAAAATAAATCTGTCCTTGGTTCTAAGCAGCACTTCCATCTTTTCATCTAACCTTGTAAACTATTAGACATTAATGGAAGGAGATTGTACCCAGTCAATAAGGTTTGATTGAATCCTGCCACACTAAAACACTACATCAGTTAACAACTAGTTTGGCCTAAAAATAAAATGTAGCTCCAAGATGACGCAGCTTTTCAATGAATAGCCACAGTGAGAAATTGATTGTGAATGGCGGGGTGCCACTGATTTCTGTGTTATAGAATAAGGCCATATTTGACACATGCATGCATTTATGCTGCCAGCTCATGTAGAATGTCAGTTGTTTGTTAATTCTGCTTAAAACATGTAGAATCTTTAAAATGCAAGAATTTGCACTACAAACATGAAGTCACTACAGCTGAAATATTCATGATGCTGATGCAACATTGGCTTGATAAAACTCTGTACAGTAGTACTGTACTGTATGTGAGACTTCACAGTCTTATCAACATCTAAAAGGCCTAAGCATCACAGCTGAAACGCAACCAGGGCTTGCCGCTAGTCTGACGTCCTGGGGCTATTGTGTCTTCCAGTTGGGCTACCAAAATGTACACCAGTCTCTCTTAAATACAGGGTTACCACGGGTACTTAAAAAGTCTTAAATTTAAGAAAACAAATTTAAGGACATAAACGGTCTTAAATACCTTGAATGATATAAGAAAAGTCTTAATTATAATTCCAAGAGGTCTTACATTTGGGGAGGGAAAGACAAGAATTGTGAAACTTCAAAAGGCTATGATTTCATTGATTAAATATGAGCACTGCACATTTCAAAATCAAAATGCAGCACCGGAGTTTTTATATGAATGTCTCTCTGATAAAAATACAGCTTCTGAATATTGCTTACAAATATGAAGGCTTCTTATTGTATAAAATACAAGCAAAAATATTCTGCTACACATTATGAAGAGCTTACCTGTACAACCTACTTAGCTAAGCCATGCCATATGGGAAATAGTGCAACCAAATTAAGTTACAAACTAACAAGTAGCTACTAAGGCTCATAGTGTAAACTTTACATCCCAGTTAAAGTAAGACTATAAAAACAACAATGCAACCTTACCCTGAGTATTTGGAGTAGGCATTTTTGCCTCTAAGCAACCACCCACAACACCCACAAATTTCTGCGCAGGCAAACAACACTCATGTTGTCTTCAGTAAATGTGAAAATCAAGTGTGAAATAGTATCGCCTAACAGGGAGGACTACAAAATGTTAGACACAAGAAAATTCAGAGATAAATGCCATTGTATATTGCTGTGGATACCTTAAGAAACTGATATTAAGCTACAAATTCTCTTTCATCCATCTGCTTGCAGCCCTGGAGAGACACCCTTCAGCTGTGCCTCTTTAAAGAGTCCATCAAAGAAAGAACAGGCTGCATGGATGATAAGTGACTGAAAAACAGCGATAGGGTAACACTGGACAAAATGTCAAAGTGTGTTCCAATCTAGCTCTCCCACCAAAGAACTTCTCACTCTAAACAGGATTTGAGGAGCTAGTAGTGAAGCCAATCTGTGCCAAAGCCTAAGCAGTCGATTTTATCGCCATGCCCACTTCATTCTTATATTTCTATCACTGGCAATGATGAAACGCCACTGCTGAGAAATATCTGAGTGTTTTTACAAAGACTCCCACAATGTTTTCTTCACAAGTGACCTTGTGGGATGAAAAAAAAATGTGGTACATTAGAGATTAAACGATTTACAACCAATTATTTTTATGTTATGACAGACAGCCAATATAATTGCTGATTCTAAGAAACAATATAGTTAGAATAAGAACACTGCAATCAGAATTTACTTGCTGCAGGAGAAACAGTTTAGTACTTTTTTAACCTGTCACAGAAAAATTATAGTGGAAAAACATTACTATATTTATAAGATGAGCCCACAAGAAATGCCACCACAATGTCACATTTAACAGTGGGAAATGTGGGATTTTCTTTGAGCGCCACCTTTCCAGTTTGGGGAAGTCAATTTAAGTATTATGCTAAAGTAAATCAGAATTTCTCATAATTTACTCATTCGAGTATTAGTAGATTGTTAGGTAAGGTTTATGGTTAGTAGAATAAGTTACAAAGAAAAAATAATGTGGGCACATTGAAATTACAGCTTAGAAACACCTTTTTGCACCTTAATAGTACTACTCTAGTTGTGTTTATGAGATGACAAGCATGTGCAACAAAACTATTTTGCATTATCCTCTATGGCAGCATGTGCATACTTTGTTCTTAAAACTCATCTTTGCTAGTAAGTGTACAAGGAAAGAAGTATTAAAATATTTTTGATCACATTTCAAGTAGTAGTTGCATCATCCAAACTCATCCGCATTCCACTTACATCTTGAAAACAGCACAATATGACCGATGCGGTCACTGATAATGTCCATATTTTATGCATCCACACAAAAGGCTGTTTTGCTCACCTGCCGGCGTCAGCAGATGTGATGGCAATGAGTGGTGGGGGGTGCAGTGCCAGGGTGGTGGGACGGGAAATCGACTCAGTCTCTTTGCTGTTCCAGTCATGTTGCTCAGCTTGCCGGAAGACCAATGGGGGCAGTTGTAGGGTCCGACTTAAACGTCTGCGCACTTGGAAGAGCTCCATGCCTGGAGCGGCTCCTTCCTCTGCTTCTAGGTACTCTGGGGACCCATCACACACCTGGCACAACATAAAAAAACAAACTCCATTTACTAGTGCTCGGCCTTTCAGAGCTGTGTGGAATAGATAATGTTCTTACGTTGAGTACACTGCCCTACAGAAATGTATTGGGTTTATGATTGAGCAGTATTCATATAAATGCAGAGGGGCAGGAAACTACACACACACACACTCCCCAGATCAGCCAGTTATCAGAGTACCAAATCAAACAGGGAAAATAAAATGAGGCAAGATACATGCAATGCATCAGTTTGCTTCATGTGTTGTTTTCTGAGATATTTTAGTTTCTACTCACAGAAATGTTTCAGAATCTCTCAAAATGTGCTCTATGAAGAGGTTTTATCAAATCTTCACATTTCATATCTTTTATGTTATCAAAATCAAAAGGAAAAAAATTCAAAACAAATAATAAGACCAATAGCACATTTTCCCCCAAATTACCAGATGGTGTCTGAAGTTATTCTCAATTGTGATTCTCATTACTGTAATATAGTATTTTCTTAATTATAAAATGAACTAAATATTTATTTAACTAAACAAAAAGCAGTACAATGATGTAGAAATGCTTTACCTATTATAATAAATATTGGCCTAAAATAGGCTTAATTTTTACAGAGCAAAATCTGATTTTGGGGTGAAATATGACCTGGATTTGTTCTTGACAGACTTCATTAGATTCATCCTATAAATAGATTTGTAGAAAATGAGTGGTTATATAGAGGCACCCCGAGATGAATTTCCAAATTAAGTAAATTAATTTCTTTAAAGAGTATGTCAAACCTCTTGGGACTCTTGGGGCTATGAATCAGTCTAAATGGAATCTGCCCAATCCTTTTTTGTATTTGCTTGTAAAAAAAAAATGATTTTATCTTTCTTAGTGAAAAAAAAAAGAGAAAAAAAAAAAACCTTCCTAAAGCATGCAACAAATAAATTTTTTATTTAATTATCTTTTCATATTTTGGTACTGCACTTACGGTCTCATTAGTAATCCACATTTAATATTTTCCTATAAGAGAGGAACTTAGTTTAGCTTTCTAAACACTCTCTCATGGTGTCCCAGAATGAGCAAACCAAGCAGAAAATTGCCCAAAAAGCTTGTGTTTTCTGGGCTTACAGTCATTAATTATTAAGATGTCAAATGTTCTGTCATGCATCATTTGTAGAACATTTAACCAACACAATTCTCCCAAATAATAATACCAAGAAGACAGTGACTGACAGTAAGGAGAAAAGTACAAAAAAAAAAAAACATAATATTCACACACAATATATACAGTACAATACACTTAATTCCCCTGGTACACTCTCTGACGCCCACAAACAACTCTGGAGAATCGCCTAATAGGCTGTGTTTACATTACTAGAGCTTTTTTCCAATGAAGGGAACTGATATGTGTGCAGCATCCATTCACTCTGCGTGTCCCATAGGGACTGCTGAACTGTGCTGCAACGAAATGGAAAGCACGTCACCAGAGGAAAGGTAACAAAGCCTCCGTGTTTTGCATTTCCCAAGCTGCTACTTTATTAGCACAAGCAGTTCGTCAGTATAAACTCAAAACTTACAAAGAGAGAGGTTTCCGTGGAAAAGAGACGCCATCATTAATTTGCATTTTGCATGGCTTCATTTGCCCATGTGCTTACACACAAAATAGTGCAACTATAACTTCATATTTCAAGCTCTCGCTCTCTCTATAAACTGGGCCAATAACTTAATGCATTCATCATGACTGCATGTACATAAAAAGCATCAAAACAGCTATCAAATTAAAGCTCACCTCTATTTTCCCTTTTTGCAATAAGCCCCTAATGCACAATTCATTATTATATGAGTAGTTTGACTCATCCACTGAAGCCTGTGGGCATGTTGAAAGCCACGGCCCCCAGCATAAAGCATCAAGGGCTTCATTTATAGTCTGAGCAACATCTCACAACGAAGGCACATAAAATGCATCCATGTGACTAAACAAGGGGACAGAATTAGTGAAAGAAGCGTGGTTGGTTGGCTGTCTGGAGACAGACGGCACAATATCATGAAAATTGCAGAAACACAATAAGAAGATGTGCAGCGTGATTATAGAGTCAGAGTCACGTCAAGGGGGGCGAGTGGGAGACAGGGGGGTTTAAAATAGTCTTTCAAAGCGACTGTGGAGATGCAGATCACAGCGATGGTTTGAATGGCCCGGCGCGCAGCGGAACAAAAGGAGTGAACCCTCCACCTGCGGCTCATGGCAGAATGCGGCACTTTGTTCAGTGAGAAAACAGAGAAAGGGGAATATGAGGCTAATTTAAACTATTTGCCAGATGTATTCTGGGAAGAAAAAGGAGGCAGAGGTTATCGGTTGGGCGTGGGCTTGAACGGTTTGAACAGCTTGCTCTGGACAATGGAGCATGACTCATGCTTGAGAGCTACTAAAAGCTAGATTGACTGAAAGGCCTAAAAACAACCAGAGCTGATCGATAGAGGTTTATAAAAACAAATCTGATTTGGCCATGTACAGAGCTGGAAAATACTTCGAATTAATTCTATATTAATATAACACAAGCCAGTCAACTATTTTACATGGTGGAATAAAATTTGAAATTCGATTTTAATTATGAAATTAATAGTATATTATATTATATATATATGTTATACATACATATACCCTACCATTTGAATATATTCACATAGAAAACGGCTATTTTAAATTGCAATAATATTTCACAACACTACTGTTTTTTTTGTTTGTTTTTTTACTGTTCATTTACTGTTTAATCAAATAAATGCAGCATTGTTGAGCCTTCTTTCAAAAACATTAAAAAATTCTTACTGACTAAACTTTTGAATAGTAGTGTATACATATATACAAAATACACATATATATAAAATGGCTAAATTATTATTATTATTATTCTAAATATTAGTTCATATCCAGCGTATGATGGGATGCAACCAAAATGGTCCTTTTTCCTGCATGAAAAGATAAGGATCCTAACTGGCCCAGATGGTAAATTAATCATAGGTGTACCGTTGCTCTCTGCAAATGTTAAGGCTCCTGAATTGGCTTGCAATGGGAGAACACTGCCATCACTGTCACTGGGGGATGAGCTAAAATATTCATGTAATTTAACAGTAGCTACTATCGTTTACAGTCATTGTCAAGGAAATCATGGCATAATGGTTAGAGAGTTTGACTCCTAACCCTAAGGTTGTGGGTTCGAGTTTCGGGCCGGCAATACCACGACTGAGGTGCCCTTGAGCAAGTCACCGAACTCCCCACTGCTCCGGGTGTGTGTTCACAGTGTGTGTGTGTTCACTGCTGTGATTGTGCACTTTGGATGGGTTAAATGCAGAGCACAAATTCTGAGTATGGGTAGTCATACCTGGCTGTATGTAACTTCACTTCACTATATTTTAAAAGAGCCAATAGTCAAGTCACCCAGAGGGACCAAAACTGTTCTCTTTACTCCAAACGGCCTTGAATCACTCAATAGGACTGTGAGACAAATGTCGTTTCGTGCAAATATCACATCTAATTGTGTGTGTGTACACACAATTTAACCCATTAGCCCTTCACAGAGCAGACAAACACAGCCTTATCCCTCAGTGTTATTTATCCCTTTCTGGATGGCCTGACAGTATTTCAGAAAGTGAAAAAATCAGGATACATCCATCCAGTGTGTGAAGTATTACAGGGTTCAGGGAATAAATCAGCTGTTTCATCACTCATCCGTCAGTCGAGGTATCCCGGGAGTTACAGGAGCCCGTGAACAGCGGGAGAGAGCGGATCAGCACAGTACTGTTGTTCACCGTCCAAATGCTGTTCCTGTTAAGCCATTTACAACATTAATTTGGCTGATCATACAGCATGAGTTATCTTTTGGCTTTTGCTAAGTCCTAACCTTCTCTTAGATGCCTCAATTGTCTCTGTAGAGACAAATCGCTTCATTTTCTCGAAAAAGGCATTTTCATTATTTTTAAAGTCAACGTGAAATAATGTTTGCAACTCTTTTACTTGTGTAATGTGCCATAAACTCCAGTAAAACAGGATATTCATTGAAAAAAAGCATAATTTTATCCACTGGGAGTTGAATTGTATTGAGCTTGAAGACATAAAAAGCATCACTGAACAGAAATTGGCATGCAAACAATTTTCACTAAAAAACTGCTAGTATATTTCACAATGACAAAGGAACAGCATGTGATGCATGAAAATAAACATGCAATTTTGAAGTAGAAAGACTGAAATAGTATTTTCTTGTAAAATGTATTCCAATCATTTTTTTTTTTTTTACAACTTCTAAAAATAATTTTTATAAGCATATAAGCAAGTGGAAACAAAATGCAATGGTTAATTTTAAAATCAATACTTGTTGGACCTCTTGGCAGTTGAATCAATGGCACTAGTATTTTTAAAAAGCATTTTATTGGCAACAATTTTCACAACCCTGACAGTTATACAAAGAAACCGCATGGCATGAATAAACATATCAAATTGGCATGCAAACAATTTTCACAAAAAAACTGCTAGTATATTTCACAATTACAAAGAAACCGCATGTGATTGCATGAAAATAAACATGCAATTTTGTAGTATTTTGAAGTAGAAAGACTGAAATAGTATTTTCTTGTAAAATGTATTCCAATCATTTTTTTTTTTTTTACAACTTCTAAAAATAATTTTTATAAGCATATAAGCAGTGGTTAAAACAAAATGCACTGGTTACATTAATTAAAATATTACACAACCCTCTATGGACCTATTTTCTTTTTTTTGATTGGAATTAATTGTTTTCATTAATTATTGTATTTTGAATCACCATTGTCTAGAATTTTTTTTAGTTTAATAATACTGTATACCGTATGTTTGTAAAATGGTACAGCTTTTTAAATATCTGAAAGTACACTCTTAACATCAGTCAGTCAAGCATTATAATATGATATTATGATAATTAGGTATTATTTAATGAT
This sequence comes from Cyprinus carpio, assembly GCF_018340385.1. Lineage (NCBI taxonomy): Eukaryota > Metazoa > Chordata > Actinopteri > Cypriniformes > Cyprinidae > Cyprinus > Cyprinus carpio. The sequence continues at coordinate 17,678,902 of NC_056581.1, read as the reverse complement.
AGAACTTTAGTAATTAGAATTCAAATTTGGTTTTAGGACTGGAATTTAGGACTGGTGGTTGTGCTTTTTTGGTCATTCAGTGTTTCAATAAAAAAAAAAAATGGGAAAAAACTAACAATAATACTGATAAGATGATGATGATGATAATAATAATAATAATAATAATAATAATAATTTCTATACAGTTCTTAAAAGCTGAATAAAATCCAAAGGAACTCCGTTATTTTTACAGGAAAATACAACAAGGAATATAGTTTAAATGTAGCACGTCAATTCTCAATGTACTGTATGTAAGACTATCTCGCTTTCTCTGCTCTCACCAAAGCGACTGCGAGTCATGCGCTGTTACACTAGAGTTCACGGTCAGGGGAAGTCGTGGCCTAATGGTTAGAGAGTTTGACTCCTAACCCTAAGGTTGTGGGTTCGAGTCTCGGGCCGGCAATACCACGCCTGAGGTGCCCTTGAGCAAGGCACCGAACCCCCAACTGCTCCCCGGGCGCCGCAGCATAAATGGCTGCTCACTGCTCCGGGTGTGTGTGTGTGTTCACTGCTGTGTGTGTGCACTTTGGATGGGTTAAATGCAGAGCACGAATTCTGAGTATGGGTCACCATACTTGGCTGTATGTCTGTATGTCAAATACAGGTACGCTGCGCATCCATTGAGATGATGAACTGAAAAAAAGCACAGAGCGCTTGACGGAGAGTGAAACTCGGAAGTGATCAGAGTGTTCGGCGAGTGAAAATATATCTGAGATAAACTTATACTTAGCCTCCAACTCACACACTGGCGAGTAAAATCTGAGAATTTATTAGCCATTGGCTAATATTAGACATCATTTGGTCGCCCAGAGTGGAGATTTAATCGCATATGTACTTGTAGAGGGTTGTTACAAAAATAAACAAATATTTGTTGGAATAACTAATAAATTGTGCACAATAAAAACAGGAATGTTTATTGAAAAAGCAATAGATCATGTTGACTTTAATTGATTCACAATATAATACAACTGTCACTTGGGTCTGTGTTATTAAAGGATAATCGATCCAAGTCTGTATTTTCCCTTGGGAATCACATTCTCACACATCCATGATGTAGACCGTAAAAACCACAAGGGGTAGCAGAAGGGTCCTCAGCTGTAGAGGAAAACTACTTGAACCCGCAGTCACATGACTCTGTTCAATATCTACATCAAAGGCTATGCCGGAGAACGTTGTCTGACAAAAGACAAATAACCTTGAGTTCTCCCTCTCATCAGTTGCACTGATCACTCTCCTTGTCGTTCTGCAGCTCCAGCTCCTGCAACCTATGGATTCCCGCTTGAATTGCAATTAAGGGCCCCATCATTCTTTCAGAGGAAGCTTTGATGTCGTATGTGTAGTTTATCTTAAAGAATCAATCAGAATCGCAAGCTGAATGAATTTCCCCACAAATGAAGAATGATAATCGATAATCGCGTTCTGAAGTTGCTTACTCGTGCTTAAAAATGCACTCGTTATGACGTGAATGTGAAATCCAATTATGCAAATGTGTTGCATTGCCGTCTCTGTCCGACCATTAGGATATTTTTTCATTCAGCCCTCCTGCTTGACAAAGACTAAAACTTTCTCGCCCAAAAACATTTTTTATCTCCAAGCAGTGAACGTGATAAATGGATTTGCCAGTACTGATTTAAACATGAAATGGGAAACAAAACAATAATGGCTTTGCAATTAGAGTCTGCGTCAGAGGAAATGATCGCTATAAAATACTAAGATTTTGTTCTTATATCAAGGAAATGTGACCATCTTAATAATCTAAGGCAGCTTATGAAGAGAAAAGAGAGATATTCAATGAAAGTATTTCATAACAAACCAGCTTGTGTCTGTATTGATTTAGACCAGTGTAATTATTGCAGGGAATATTTGCATAGCAAGAAAAAAATTATTTGATACTAGGTTGTTGTGAATGGTTGCTAAGATAATCAACAAAACACATAAAGATTTGTAGGGGTGTAACAATACATTGATATGGATTGATACATCAGTCAGACATCTAACGCATTTGAGATGCTCATGATGTGCATTTGAAAATGAACATATGCCAACATCTTCCCTAATTTGTAATGAGAATGGTTTATAAATCTGCTGTCAACAAAAGAGAATTATTCTAAAAGCAGATTTCCACCCAAAAAATTTGCACATTTTAGAAGCCACATCTCCTTTTACAAGCCAAAGATGTGCTGTCATCAGGCGACTTACCAGAACTTATTTTTATATTTTGATGACTTTATTTTTCCATATTAAAGTCGACATGAAAAGGAAGCTGTGATCATCTCTTCTTCCCTATTGGTATGTATATCCATGTGAAATGGCTTCTTGAACAAGAAAACAAATGTAGCGCAGTATTTAATTTGGTTAATTTGTGTACGGATAAATCATTAGTAAACACTGCAATATTCCATCCAAAATTTCAATGAGATTTTAAAGGAACTATTTGTGGAAGTCTGAATTGGGATACAGGATTTGCACTTTTCAAAGAGTTTAATTAAATGTTCACATTATGTTTTGGTTGCATTTGTGCGTTAATAAAAAAAGTGACTGGCTGTATAAAATAGGCCCAGAATATCACAATATCAGTATATCAGTCACAGCCCCCTGAATCTACTCAAATTGCAATCGTATCACAGCATGTTTTGAGGTATTAGCAAATACTGTTTCGCTGGGAATAAATGTCAGACCGTATCATGCCGAAACGTCCTATTTACACCCCTAATGATTTGAGGAATCATTCATGTCTACAGCACAAACGCAGCAGGATGAGCTACACACAAGTTTGTTCAGCACCCATTTCCTCCATCATTCTCTACAAATATCTTCTAATGGCTCTTTCCGGCCATTTAAGGCCCATTAAATCTCTAGCACCCATTTCTAAAATGGTATAATTTAAGCCTGCAATACTTTTTCTCACGCATTTCCAACAAACAACCTGAAGACCTCAGTGTCAGACAGAAAGCACACTTGATTCTTTTTCCATTAGCTCAGGATTGGCTCCAAAACTCAGTGAATTACAGTCACAAGTGTCGCTCTCGATACATAATGCCATATGTCCCAGGATGCACAGCTGTAATCCCAGTCAACCCCTCGGAGAGATGACTACAACAAGTGCCTTCAGCAGGTTGTTGGTTCTGTGTTTGGAGCAATAACTTTGTCTAAGCCCTCACAGTTGGGTTATATTTTTAGACATGTGAGGCGACAAAGTAAAGAAGCCCAACAGACTCGGAGTAACTGTCAGCTGGAATAAGAGATACCGCTCCACCCTACAGCTATTCTGCAAAGTCACATTAACATTTTAATTGCATAAAATAAGCCAGTGTAACAGAGATGAGCGATTGCAAGCTATTCTGCTAAAGCAACAAACATTTCCCCTGTAAGTATTACTGTGCAACTGTGCCATGCTTGTAATGATAGCTTAAACAATCACCAATCATTTAAATATACTGTAATATTGATGTAAGATTCTTTGGGGCCTAATGGATCAGTGCAATGAATAAAACTCCATACTAATGTAAAATTCATGAGTACTTTTCAAACTTCAGCATCTGCTCTAACCCTTGAGAGCAGAAGTGTTTTAAAAGGGTCATATCTTGGAAAACAAGAATTTTTGCTCTTTTCAAATAAACGACTTTAATATGCTGTGCAGACATAGTCACATTGATAACGCAGTACACTTTCTTCAGACTGTTTTTGTAAAACTAAGCAAAACGGGTCATTAACTGACGTCACAAACAACCACATTAATATAAAACCACCCACATTTACATATCAACAGCAAGCAACTTGACCCTCGATGAGTGGCAATGTGACCAATAACAGTACAGTGTATACAGATGGTAAGCAATCAAAACAGATATAACAAGACAACTTTTAATTCTAAAGATTAAAAAAAGGAAAATGCTGCAAAGGATTAAAATATAGCCCATATAAAGCCCTGAAATGAATGGAGTTGCAGTGGTCAGTAGGACTTGTGTGTGAACCATGGGAGAGATTAGCTGAAGCTCTCAGGCCTGAGTGAATCTTTTACCCATCTCACTCAGTAGAGCATGACGCTGTGAATCCACAACAGCAGGACGCATGGTCAACCCTGCCGCCCTTCCAAGGTTCTGCAGTAAATGTCTATTGCTCGAATGTTGCTCTTTCATAGCTCGGGGATTTCGCAGCTGTCACTGATTCATCAGTGGGGTTGGCCAAGTGTCACTACTATTGCTCAAACATGCATGCATGAATGAATGATTTTCATTTATGCATTTTAGTAGACTATTTAAACAAAATGTATTTCATCTGTACTACAAACCAGTGTTGTGACTTTTAAATATTCAAAAACTTAAGAATAAAAATCATCTTGATGGATTTGTTTCTTACAAACATGCAACTTTTCACTTCACAAGGTGTTAATTGATAGATTAGAGTCATGTGGATTACTTGTGGATAATTGTGACGGCACCCATTCACTGCAGAGGATCCATTGGTGAGCAATTGATGTAATGCTCAATTTTTCCAAACCTGTTCTGATCAATAATTGCACCAACAAATCTACAGATAAGTTAATAAACTATATTACATGCCAGAAGACACATATAGCTGTTGTCATTTGATCAAAGCAATAAGGCACTCGAGGATCCATGTTTAAGTCATGTTGTTATGCATAATGTGAAGCGGAGGCTTACTGGTTTATTAAATCACGCAGCATAGAAATAAATGAGAAAATAAAATGCATATGAGTAGCGTCACATGACATGCAGAGTCCTTTATTAAAAGAAGGTATTTCCCTGCTGGTCATTCAGATTTCACCTTGATCCTCATTGGACTGGAATAGAGATCATAAATAGTAAATGATCTCTAGAGATTGAAATGGTGAGTCTGATCTGAGTGTGAAACTTTCCAATTGTTACTGAATAGACAGCAGCTATTAATTCAATTAAGTGGTTAATCATTTGAATAATGTTAATGACTGAAATGAGTCTGATCATGCATTCAGTCCCTAAGCATGACAGATAAACAGCATGCAGCTGCAGTCAGATTATGCACAACTAACTTCTGTATAATTCTGTTGAGATTCGCAGTAATGCTTGTTTGCAGGAGTTATGTTTATTTCTTTACAACATCTAGGATTTATTATGTCAGCACTGAAGGTTACACCATGTACAATTGTTAGTAATCAGACAACACTCATTTGTTTTACATGCCTCTCTGCGGACCTGAAAATAGCAAAAAAGTACATTAGGTAATTGCAATAGATAGAGCCCTAATGTGCCAGCCTGGCAGTCTCAGTCTTAAAAATCAACTTTCCAAAAATGTTTTACAGTCTTTTATTTCCTGATTCCAAATGAAGCACTGAATCTGTGCTCTTAAAGTGACCGCAGTCTAAAGACCCAGGTATACTTCACTTTCTGTGTTCCGTCTTGAGCACAGCCATGTCTGCACAGCTTTTAAAGTATAATCAACTGCATATGAGCGGGATGGAAGAGTTCGACAAATGTGCAGCACTGTCTCAACAATCACCTTGCGCCTGCACTGTTGTACGCAGACAGTCCGCATGGTCACAAAAACTGGGTTGCAGACAGACAGACTACACGGATGCCCACGGACACTTCTGATGATGAAAACTGCGTCACAAGTACAGTGTGCGGACCGTTGCGGAACACGGATGGCCAAAGTATACTTTGGGTTTATTTACCCGCTGCTGTCGGTCATGTTAAATCAAAGAACAAAAGACTGAAGATACAATCTAAACTTTCTAACTTTTAATTGTATGCATTAATCTGCATTTAATTTTTACAATGAAGACTATGCAGTGTTATTTTACTTTTGATTATTTAATTTCTATACTATTGTTAGATGTGCCTGAAAAACTATAATTTGTCTCTTTATTCAATTGTATTTATTTGTGCTTTCTTACTGTTTACTTTTTTCTTTGTTTTTTTTTTTTGTTAATTTAATTCAAAGTTTCAAATAAAGCCTCCCTGTGCTACGTGTAAGCTATTGCAACAAAATTATCCAAATTATCAAACATTTATGAGATATTAAAAATATTTATATGTTAGTGTATATGGCAGTTTTCCCCATGGTATCGAAAATGGTATCACTATCGATATATTTCAAGGTATCGTATCAAAGTTATAAATTCCAGTATCATGACAACACTAACACCCAGAACCAATGCTTATCTGACAAAACTAAAATTGAACAAAGAAATCAAATTTAAGAATCCCTTACAGCAAAAAAAAAAAAAGTTCTTTCCTGAACCCGAGTACGAATGATCCATTATCTTGGAAAATCTTTTCTGCTATCTTTCACTTGATATCCAGTGTGAGTTCATCAATCAAGCGTCTGCCAACACTGGTGTTCCAGTGTAGTGGTGAGATAACATCGTATTGCGTATCAGTGCTCTCATTACATAATAAATCATCATTAGCAACAGCTAATAAACAAACCAATTAAGAGGGAAGCCTGAACACAACTGTATGGACAAATCTGATAACACGTCCCGGTTATTACACCGTAAAGTACACTGACATCATGGCTTCTTATTGATTTAACAGCCAATTACTAGATACTCATCTGCTGTTTATAGATCCAGATGTGGTGAAGAATAAATCACCATAATCGGTTATTTTGGAGTGCCCAAATATGCTGTGCTTGTCTTACAGATATTAGCTGCCTATTAAAACTCACCTCTCAAGGGTTTGTTAGTAACGGTTCAACGAAGATGGATTATCCTTGCTAAATGCTACGGCTCAATAGTCCTCGTCCTCCAGCACTGGACCATTTGCTTAATTGGTTTAAAATTGCAAACCACATACAAATGTATAAATCAGGTGTAGGACATAATTGAAGAAAACCAAATGAAAGCAGTCATGCACCTGCTGCACGCTGGTGTTTATTGTCGCTCTGAGCCTGATCGTTCTTGCTGCCGGTCTTGGCTAAGTTGTATTTATGAGTGTTCTTAAGTAGGTCAAGCTCATCTTCTTTTGAAAGTCTGTGAAGAGAGGCGCGTTTCTCCTTGTGGACGCTTATTGTTTGTGCTATTGTTTGTATTTCTGCTGCTCTGCGGCGCTTCGGTCATCCTGTAATAAGCAACTCTATTCAGAGAAACAACGGAAAAATTGCATGCTGCCTGGATTTAATGGTGCAATCAAATAAAAAGCCCTCATGATAATTAGACCGCATTTTCATAAGGCGGCCTCAGGTCTATATAATAATGAGAGGAACTCACCAAGGGAAGCTTTACTACTACTAATGTTGCTCATACTTGGGTTTTTACAAAAAGAGAAATGCACTGTTCATTTTCTAGTGACTGGACTTAGAGTTTTTGCCTAGTGGACACTAAAAAAAAAATTCAGGGGGAAAAAGTCAGATTTACATTGAAGGAGAGACCTGGGTCATATCTAGAGACTTGATAGTGAGTTATTCTGATATAAACCAGTAAGAAACCACCTAAATGCTGTAACAACCACCTAATAACCACTCAGAATGCCCAGGAAACCAACAGAACAATCAGTCCTGTAGTTTTGCAGTGCCAACCATTTAAACCACCCTAGCAACCTCCTACCAAAACACTTAGCAACTACACAGAATACTTTAGAAACCACACAAAACAACCTAATAACTGCTTTAAGTACCCTAGAAACCACCCAGAACATCATAATAAAATTTACTCTATGACACACTAGCAACTACATAATCACATAATAACCAGGAAACTAACAGAACACCCTAGCAACCACTTAGCAATTACTCAGAACACCTTAGACACCCCGCAGAATGCCCTAGCAACTGCTTACAACACCCTAGCAACCTGCTAACAACCACTCAGAAAGCCTAGGAAACCAGCAGAACAATCAGTGCTAGTTTTGCAGTGGCAACCACTTAAACCACCCAAGCAACTACTTAGAACCTAAGAAACCTCCAGAACACTTCAGAATGCCCAGGGAAACAACAGAACACCCTAACAACACCCTAGCAACCACTTAGCAACTATTTAGAACACACTAGAAACCACCCAGAATACCCTAGTAACCACATAACAACAGAATGCCCAGGAAACCAACAGAAAACTCAATACTAGCTTTGCAACCACTTAAAACTGCACAGCACACCCTAGAAACTGCTTAAGGGGCCGTTCACATGTCACGCCTAAAAATGTGTGGAAAACGCTAGCCTCACTGCTTTCTCCTTCTTTCCAAAGTCCTCGTTGGCTTGCGCTCCCATTGCATCTGCCATTGCTAAGCAACCATGACCTGCACTCTCCATGACGAAGTGGAAGTTTCAGCAAATGATAAATGGTTTTCCAGTACTGAAAATCGCTTGCAGTAGATCTGCTACTAAATTTACACTAAATTTATTTAAAAATGACTATCCCGTTACAGCTATGATCAGCTGTTCCTTTATCTTCGCTAAGCTTTCAATGTTGTTACAGAAAAGGTGAAGGTGATTGGTTGGTTCTTGTCACATGACCTGCTGTGCCCTTGTGACATTCTGAAAAGTTGAGATGTTTTTATCTCGCTGGCGCTGCGGCTCGGACGCACCTGGAAAAAATGTGCGCGTCGCACCGCATAGTAGCTACCGCATCACTCTCTATTTGCACGTGTTTGCCGTGCATCTACATTTGAAATAACAAACTTGAGCATGCTAAAGATGCTATATGTGAACGGCCCCTAAAACAGCCCTTCAACCACTTAGAATGCCCAAGATACCAACAGAAAACTCTTGCCACTGCAAAACTAGCACTGGCTACAACTTTTGCAGAAGCAACTATTTAAAACACCCTATCAAACTCTCAGCAGCTATTCAGAATACCTTAGAAACAATCCAGAAGACCCTAGCAACCATTCAGAATACCCTAGAAACCCCCAGAACACCCTTGTAACTGCTTAAAACAACTCAGCAACCACTTAGCAAGTACTAAGAACAACTTCGAAATCAAAAGAACACCCTAGCAACTGCTTAAAAACCCTAGCAACAACCTGACAGAATGCAATAGAAACCAACAGAAAACTTGTGTCACAGCAAAACTAGCACTGGTTGCAAGTTTTGCTGGGGCAACCACCCAGAACACCCTAGCAACCACTTACCAACCAGTCAGGATGGCCTAGACTAGGGATGCACATTATTGGTATTGGCCGATATATGTTCGGTTTTAATTTGATCACAGGCGGGCTAGATGAAAAAAATTGGCCAATATATTTATGCTGATAAATACTTTTTTTGTAATCAGACTCTAAAAAATATAACATAAAAAGATTTGGTTTTAGACTTTTCGACCAACATATAATTTTTCAAATATAAAGAATTATCAAAATATCAGTGCATCCATACTAGAAACCAACAGAATACTTTTTCCACTGCAGAACCAGCATGCTGTGAGTACTGCAGTGACAAGTACTGTACCACTCGTATTTTCTTCAAAAAACACAGAACTCTACTTGTCCTCTAAAATATAAATACTTTATTCTTTTTTTTTTTTTTTGCCCAGATGTAACAGGACAGCAGGCAGCACTGTGTGTGAGGAGGCAGTACTAGAGCTTGTTAAAATGGGTCGGTGGTGAAAGAGTCTCATTGATATTGTAAGTGGCAGGGATGGGTGAAGGGTACGCAGTCTGATCCACTATATCTCTGACAGGCCATTGGAGTCTGCAGTGAGTGGGCGCCTGTGTCCCATTACTGCAGCTCGTACACTAGCAGCATGTCATCTAGAGAGCCGTCAGGGCCTGAGCCTAATGCACTGCAGCAGCAGCGGCCAAACAATCTCTGCCACGACCAGAGGGGATGTACTGTATGCACATGTCCACACTGCCACGATTAGACCGTGCCCAACTCCAGCAAGAAATGAATGAATGACACAGCCTGCTATGCATACAGATCTCTCTATATCTCAGAGAAGCGCTATGTGAAAGTCTTGTCATTGTTATTCCTGCTGCCCTCAGGTACTGCTGCAGTTTCAATCGCAAAAGGGTCGACAAACAAGGTCATGTGACTGGGTGAAACCTGTCAGAAACATGTCCAAATTACTCTTCACCACAAAATTTACATTTCATGCAGTCTGTAACAGCTCTAAGTGAATGAAAACATATGGCAAATTTTTAAATCTAAAAGTGCACCGTGTATAAAGTTATTGTCTTTCAAAAGAAAGAGTCGACTCAGAGTCATGAAAACGAGTCATTTTTAAAACGAATCTTAGGCCATGTCTACACATACACAGGTATTTTTATAAACAGAGTTTTTCCTTCTTCTGTTTTTAAAAAAAAAAAAAATCTCCGTCTTCATGAAAACACAAAAAAATGCTATGAAGCACTGTCAAGAGCATGCCAAGCTAACAGGTGGCGATATAATCTCAACCGTAAAGCCATGTTGGCCAATCAGAAGCCTGAAAAAGTTTCCAACAGGCGGAGATAACAGCGCATGTTCCGACGTCACAAGCCAAAATCTCCAGTTTCGCTGTGTACATTATAACACTGCAATCTGAGTTTTTGGTATAGTTACGGTATGTCAAAAAACTCCAAACTCATTTTCTCCTCCAACTTCAAAATCATCCTACATCACTGCCGAAGCACCAACCACCAACTTGTATTCTGAAAGTGGAGTAATTCTTTTAAAAACTGTTGCTGTCATGTACTCTGCACTGTAGCATGTAATAAACTTATTTAGCTTGTAGGTCTCTGTCTAAACGGCTAACAGCAATATCTGTTCACTCGCAATTGTCTAGAAATGTGTCGATGAATAGTGAATGTTTGTCGTTGTGTTTACTTGGAGTCCTGATAAAGAATAGAGCAATACGTTGGTGTACAAACTGCAGTGCTTTATCAATATGTTTCTGCATTAGGCTAAAGCATTTACCATGGCTGTTTGGGTGTTTTTACCACCGATCTGTGGGCTAAGTAATGGTGATGGGCGTTCCGTTATTGACATGCGCTGCTCGCAGTAGACTAATCACATTAGACTCGGTCATCAGACCAATCACTGCAGTGTAGCGTCACACAAAGGAGGGTTTTGGAAAAATTCATCGTTGAGCGAACTGTCTTGGAGTCGTTGAGCAAAAAAGGAAAAAATCTATGCATATTATAAGACAATGAAAGTGTTTTTTTGGCCTTGCATGCATGTCAACCTTTTGTTGGGGACTTTTTTAATAGAGCTATAATATTTTACTATAATATTTTACATGAGTCATTATCTTAAAAAGATGTAAAGAAAAAAATCCAGATACATTAAAGCCATGTAATTCAGGGATATGTGGGTAATTGTCAAAAAAAGAAGTCTAAATAAATATATTCTTCTGTATCATCTGTGCCACAAGGATGCGCTGTTGCACTGTTTTCTCTCAAATCAAAGCTAAATACACATAGAAACAGCGCATCCTTGTGGCATGGATGACACAGAAGAGCATATGCAGCATACAGTGATATGGAGAGACACAGAGGAGACTGTTGACAAAGGAATTGTTGAATAAAGTCGTTATTTTTGTTTTCTTTGCTTACAAAAAGTGTTCCCGTCACTTCATATAACCCAGATTGCACGTCTGATGGCAGATGGAGTATTCTGACTTTCATACCTTTCCTGGACCTTGACACTGTTATTTACTTGGCAGTCTATGGGACAGTCACAGGCCTCCAGGTTTTCATCCAAAATATCTTAAACTGTGTTCCGAAGACTATCAAAGCTTTTACAGGTTTGGAACGACATGGGGGTAAGTGATTAATGACAAAATTTTCATTTTGGGGTGGAGTATCCCTTTAAACATGATGTAAACACACTAACTAGCTGAAGTGTTTGTGGGCAGGTCAATCTCTGTTCGTATTTTGCGGGCAAGCGGGGATTATGCAAATGTGTTACCCAGTGACGTATGCCAGTAATAGGCAAAGATTAAAAAATATGACGACTCGTTAAGGCGATTCAGAACCCATGCGTGGATTATGCAAATATTATATCAAGTGACGTCTGGTATTAATAGGAATATTTATCATGCACTTTTTTGATTAACAACTTTGCAGATTGTTTTCATTTAAGGATAGCTACATTATAAACTGCAAAAGAGATATTTTCCAAAAACCCATATGACATGCTCTTTAATAAATGAATAAGTCAATCAATAATGTACCTAAATGTAGGCTTTCATTTCTTAATGCAAAATATATTTTCTTTTTTGTTCCTTTTTTTGATTTAGTGCTAAAATGTGACCTGTACATGTTTTTTTATGAGATTTACCTTACCAAGATAATCGTGGCAATTGTCATTTTGTGTACGTTTATGCAAAAGAAAACCATAATCATTTTCTATTAAAAAAAGTTCCAGGAAGAGCATTTGTTTGATAAGTGGGCTGCTGAGTGCATTTGAAAGGCAGATGCTGCGTTGGCTTCCTTTGATCTGGGGAAATTTCAGGCCGCCACTGGTAAGATCTTCTTCTATTACTATTAATCAGATCAGATTAATTTAATCAGGAGCTATTCGGATGCGATCAAACATGTGGGACTCCACATCGCAGCTAATGTACTGCTCTGAGGTTAGCAGAAATGTGTGTGTGTGCGGATGAAAGGACACTGATGTCTATCTGACAGACAGATGCTACATGACATGCCTGCGTATGGATAAACGCAAACCTATGAATAACCCGCTTTTGAAAAAAGGGCATGTTGTCAAGCACTGCCAGAAAAAAAGGGTTGTGTCCTTTACAAGAATCAGCCAATCACAACACGCTGATGACAAAGCTACTAAGAGGAGATGGCTGATCGAGGAAAATAGTGGTACATTGCTGCTGCGCTCCAGATGATTCAATACACCAGACATTGAAGATACAGTATAAACAATAAGGCTTACAGATGGAAAGCCATTAAGGCTTTTTGTGAGCATTATTTTTCAACCTTTTCAATCTATTTATTGCTTAGAGGTTGCTTTTTCAAAGCTCAGGAGACTTAATACTCAAATTAAGTACTTTTGTTTAAATATCAACTCGGCTTAGATGTTAAATCCCTTTTAAGGAATAGAAAAACACACCAGTGTTATTATAGTGCAATTGATCTACTATTATAGTTTTTGTTAATACTTTGAATTATATTTTATTTTAGATTTACTGTTTTAATTCAAATTTTGGTAATTTTTTTTTGTTTGTTTTTGTTAATTTTATTAGGTTATTTTTAAAATATGACTGTCATTTTAGTTTTTTCTTTAGTCCTTTTAAATAGTTTTTTTAAATCGTTTTTATTGCATTTTAGTTTTGTTTTTGTTTAATTTTGTGTTATATATATATTTTTTTTTAAATATGTCTATATAGTTTTTATTAAAGTGATAGTTCCCTAAAAATGAATCATCAATTACTCACCCTCATGTCGTTCCAAACCCGTATGACCTTCCTTCATCTTCAGAACACAAATTAAGATATTTTTGATGAATCCGAGAGCTTTCTGACCCTACATAAACAGCAATGCAACTGAATCGTTTAATGGCCCAGAAACGTAGTAAGGACATTGTTAAAATAGTCCATGTGACATCAGTGTTTCAATCGTAATTATATGAAGCTTTGAGCTATTACAGTTGAACCACTGATGTCACATGGACTATTCTAACAATGTCCTTACTAGCTTTCTGTGCCTTGAACATGGTAGTTGTTTTGCTGTCTATGCAGGGTCAAAAAGCTCTCGAATTTCAGCAAAAATGTCTTAATTTGTGTTCCAAAGATGTCTTACAGGTGTGGAACGGCATGAGGGTGAGTAATTAATGACAGAATTTTCATTTTTGGGTGAACTATTTTAGTTTTTAGTATGTTCCTTTCATTTTAGTTTTAAATTTTTTATATGTCTGTATAGTTTTTATTATTTTTTAGTTTTAGTGTATTTAGTTTCAGTTTTACTTTTTTAAATACATCTACATAGTTTTTATTATGTTTTAGTTTTTAGTTTATTTAGCTTTAGTATTAGTTTTTTTTTCCCAAATATGTCTAGTTTTTAAGTTTTATTTTTTTACTTAGTTCTAGTTCATTTTTATTCACTGAAATAATCTGTTTTCACACAGAAATTGCAAGTAAATTTCAAAAATAATTATAAACTATCAGTAACACACTGAATTAAACGTGACATTTTCTTGCAGTTTTGAGTATATTTTTTGTAAAACACAGTCCAGTAACTGAAAAATCTTTTTTACAGTGTACTTCAACTTAAACTAAATGAAAATGTTGTCTTGACAATTAGCTGAAATAAAATAAGATTAAGGTTTTTTTATATTTAATTTTATTTTGGCTAATGTTTAATTTATTTCAATTAATGAAAATGTTTATGTTTTAGTTTTAGGTAACGATAACTGTGATATACATAAATGAGGCTATGATTGATGTACAGAGTATAACACTACAAAAATAATCAAATCATTTGGTGTAAGAATTTGGTGAGAAATGTTTCAGTTCTTACTGAAATCTCAGACATTTTGGTATCTTGAGCAATTAAAAAAAAATGATTTTCAGATCTCATCTGAGATTAATGGGAGCTTTTTCTCAGAAGAAAATCTGAGAAGAGCAAGAGACTTACAAAGCATTCCTTATTGCTGACTAGAAGAAACAACTGAGACAAATTATTTTTCATTTCTGCCGGAAGTCGCGCTCCACCTTGACTCCTCTAGCCCGTGCATCATCACTCCAAGATGCCATTTGGACACGTAATTATAAAAGCACTTAGAGGCAGCCAGCGCAAACACGCTCGTCATTGCTGGTGGTGCTCTGTGCCCTCATTTAAAGGCATTAGAAACGATTTGCAGCTGCACTGCTGGTCACATATGACGTTGATGCTGCCCGGCGATGCAGAAACTGACATGAGGAGTGAGAATGTGACAGGTCTGTTGATCTTGCACCCTCTGTCACATTAGAGCTTTCCGACGGTGACACACACTTCCGTCACAAATCACACGACTGACCCAAACACTGTGCTACATTTAGCAAAGGGCGTGCATGGACCATTTTTGAACTGACAATGTGAACTATAATGGACAAACACATTTAAATCTATAGTACTAATGAATTTAAAATCATTTATTTTATTTTTACATTTTCAGTTTTTATTTTAATTTAATTAAAGTTTTGGAAATTGTTTTTTGGTTGTTGCTGTTGTAGTTTTATTAGGTTCTATTTAAAATATGACAGTATATTTTTTATTAAACTTTAGTTTTTATGTTTTAGTTGTTAGATTTTGTTAAATAAGTTTTAGTTTTAGATTTTAAAAAATGTCTATAGTTTTTTAACTTTTCGTTTATTAGTTTTAGTTAAAAAAAAATGTCATTACAGTTTTTATATTTTAGTTGTTTTTTTTCTGTGTAGTTTATAGAAATATTTATATTTTTTCTATACATTTTTTCCATATAGTTAGGTTTTCATTTTTATTTCATTATTTATTCAGTGAAAAATATTGGTGTGGAAACTATTTTCACTCAGAAATGTCAAGTACATTTTACAAATTAGAAACAATCAGCTAGTAAAATGTTAAATTAAAAGTGACATTTTTAAATAGAAAGACTGGCAACCCATTTACTTTGGTAATGAATTTCTGAGTAAAGAACAGGACTTGACTTTATCCATCTGGAGTTGATTGGAATTTATTCTAAAGATTATAAAGACTTTTTAGGGGTCTAACATGCATGCACTGATGAATCATTCCCAATAATACTAGGAATGTGTATTGAGAAAGCAAATAGAGTCCCTTTAATTTCATTTTGACTTTAAATGAGTTAGTGTAATCACTTCTGCTGCGGTTGTTCTGTAATGATCAAATCAGAGGTGCATTTCATCAGCATTTATTTTGCTTTATTTATCACCATATGCCTTTAAACTTTGCTGCAAAGCATTTTTTCCTTTCAAAAAATCTTGAATATTACATGTATCACCCAGAGCTCCCAGAATGACTCATCAAACCTCAAAGGCAAAGAATGACTGCAATTAAAAAAAGCGAGAGTAGTGAACATACTGTAAGAACAAAGACTCTGATGGCTGTTATACTGCCAACAGGCTTTCTCTATGCCTAATATCTATATATTAGTGCAACATAATAAAAATGCTTCACCCCGATTCCCAAGATTCACATTATGGGATTTATTCCTCATTTACACTTTGAACAGTGAAGGTACAGGAGGACTAAAATGTACTCACAGTCCCTGGAGAGTCTGCAGCTGTGCAATCGATCTTTTTCATCCTGCGAGATGCTCCAGCATGTAATTCCTCACACAGTCAAAGTGCTAGAAGAGGAAAACAAGAATAAAGCCAGTCAAAGAGTCAAAATAGACCTGGTAAAACCACTTAAGACATATGGGTATGGGTATAGGAGACCAAAATAGTCAATGAATCAGGCGGGCTCTGCTACAATTCCTACAGTAGTAAGCTGTTCATCTAGACAATACTTTGAGGCATCATAGGCACCTTTACAAAATAAATTAATGAATAAATGCACAAATTCATAAATAATTGTGTAAATGAACAAAAATAAATGAACGCATAAATACAAAAATAAATAAATGACTAAATGCATATAAACAAATGCATGCATGAATGAATAAATGAATAAATGTATGCATTTATGAATAAATAAATAAATTTATGCATTTATGAATAAATGAATAGATGCATAAACAATTTATAAATACATGCATAAACAAACATCTATGAATAAACAAACGTATAATTGAATGCACAAATAAATGAATGCACGAATGAACTAACAGATGTATACATAATAAATTTATAAATAAATGTATGAATGCATAAATAAACAAAAACAGATGTATAAATAAATGCATAAATGAATGCACAAAGAGATAAATGCATGAATGGATGTATGAATGGATGAATTGTCAAAGCATAAAAAAATGTGGCTTAAACTAAATGTATACACTATATAGTTTTTGCATTTTACCCAATATCTGTGTGCTACATATTTTTTCACACATATACATATATATACACATACACAAACACACACACACATATGTATACAGGTCCTTCTCAAAAAATTAGCATATTGTGAAAAAGTTCATTATTTTCCATAATGTAATGATAAAAATTAAACTTTCATATTGTGACGAGTGGGGCGGGGACGAGAGCCGTGGGAACGGAGCGAGGCCAGTGGAGTGATTGGGAAATGAGCGACACCTGCTCCACTCACCGGTCTTGAGTCCCACGGAGGAGATCGGTGAGTGGAGCAGGTGGCGCTCAAAACCGCAATCATGGGTAAGACTGCCGACCTGACTGCTGTCCAGAAGGCCATCATTGACACCCTCAAGCGAGAGGGTAAGACACAGAAAGAAATTTCTGAACGAATAGGCTGTTCCCAGAGTGCTGTATCAAGGCACCTCAGTGGGAAGTCTGTGGGAAGGAAAAAGTGTGGCAAAAAAACGCTGCACAACGAGAAGAGGTGACCGGACCCTGAAGGAAGATTGTGGAGAAGGACCGATTCCAGACCTTGGGGGACCTGCGGAAGCAGTGGACTGAGTCTGGAGTAGAAACATCCAGAGCCACCGTGCACAGGCGTGTGCTTTTGAACCAGAAACAGCGGCAGAAGCGCCTGACCTGGGCTACAGAGAGAAGCAGCACTGGACTGTTGCTCAGTGGTCTAAAGTACTTTTTTTGGATGAAAGCAAATTTTGCATGTCATTCGGAAATCAAGGTGCCAGAGTCTGGAGGAAGACTGGGGAGAAGGAAATGCCAAAATGCCTGAAGTCCAGTGTCAAGTACCCACAGTCAGTGATGGTCTGGGGTGCCATGTCAGCTGCTGGTGTTGGTCCACTGTGTTTTATCAAGGGCAGGGTCAATGCAGCTAGCTATCAGGAGATTTTGGAGCACTTCATGCTTCCATCTGCTGAAAAGCTTTATGGAGATGAAGATTTCATTTTTTTAGCACGACCTGGCACCTGCTCACAGTGCCAAAACCACTGGTAAATGGTTTACTGACCATGGTATTACTGTGTGCTCAATTGGCCTGCCAACTCTCCTGACCTGAACCCCATAGAGAATCTGTGGGATATTGTGAAGAGAAAGTTGAGAGACGCAAGACCCAACACTCTGGATGAGCTTAAGGCCGCTATCGAAGCATCCTGGGCCTCCATAACACCTCAGCAGTGCCACAGGCTGATTGCCTCCATGCCACGCCGCATTGAAGCAGTCATTTCTGCAAAAGGATTCCCGACCAAGTATTGAGTGCATAACTGAACATTAATATTTTTAAGGTTGACTTTTTTTGTATTAAAAACACTTTTCTTTTATTGGTCGGATGAAATATGCTAATTTTTTGAGATAGGAATTTTGGGTTTTCATGAGCTGTATGCCAAAATCATCAGTATTAAAACAATAAAAGACCTGAAATATTTCAGTTGGTGTGCAATGAATCTAAAATATATGAAAGTTTAATTTTTATCATTACATTATGGAAAATAATGAACTTTTTCACAATATGCTAATTTTTTGAGAAGGACCTGTATATGCCTAAATCAAGTTAATCTAATCAACTAAAGCTAATCAACATGCTAATATCAAACTATTAAAAATCAAGTAGAGTATACTACTTGTATGGCTACTTGAGAGACTGTTAATGATTCTGCCCATGAAGAGAGTTTCAAATTAGACACCTAGTAGTCACTCACTACTAGGTTTTAAAACAGAGCAATGGGGTCAAAGTTAATATTAAAATGAGGACAGACGAGCTGAACACCCACTCTAAGACTACAGTTAGGATGACAACAAACCTGAGCCAGCAAATCATGCAAATCAGCAACAGATTGAACAAAGAAGAGAAGAAAGACGCATGACGTGTCCAAAGCAGCCCACCAGCGCAGCCTCAGTCCAAGCAACTTCCATCAAACAGACAGAGACTTGAAACCCTGAAGGATAAGAGTCACAAGACAGGAAGTTTTATGGATTTTTGCCACTTTAAGCCTACGAAAAACACAGAGCCAATAGACTGCGAAATGAAACGACTGCCAGCCTCCTCATCAGCTAGAGAAGGATTTCTAAGCTCTTCTGCTGTCATTCTCAACACCTGATGGAAACTCAGGACAGCCACACACAGAACAATTACACTCCAAGATGAGCGGAGATCTCCTGCAGCCTCTTCCCTATTTACCTACAGGAAATGAAAGACTGAAGAGAGATGAAGTGATGTGACAGCGGAAAGCCTGATGCTGCTTCACGTTTGTGAAAAACTGAGTGGCAATGTGACAAATCGGCTCATAAGAGTGTGATCTCCTTAATGTCTCAATGTTTTCTCACAGATTTAGAAGATTTGGTGGATTAGATAGTGGATTAGATTTGGTGGATTAGTTAAAAAAAAAAATGCAAATGAAGACTTTTGATTGAAGTCAGCATGAAGAACATAGTGGCATATTTCTGAGTACAATATGATATTTAGCATTTAAAATAACTAATATCACCCATTTAGAACAGTGTTGTTATTGATTGTTAAATAAATCTAAAACTATTAATATTAAATTTTCATTCATTGAAATAAAGCTGAAATAAAATAGAAATATTAGATAGAAAACTTAAACTTAAATTAATTTTAAAAATTTGAAATGTTGCCTTGTCAACTAGCTGAAATAAAATGTTGAAATACTAAAATTAACTGAAATAAAAAGTAATTAGAGCTAAAAAAGACAAATATAAATATATATATATAAATATATATATTTTTTTAAATAGCTCAAAATTAGCTGTTGCCAAGGCAACATTTCTCATTTTCATTTCATTTTAAATACTAAAAACTAATATGAAAATCAGTTAAAATCAGTTACTAATGCATTATTAAAATGAAGTTGCATGTGTTAACAATAGTTAATATACTGTGAACTAATAAGAATATTTTTATTAACAATAAAACATTAACAATAAATGCTATAAAATGTTTTTCATTGTTAGTTCATGTTAGCTAATGCATTAACTAATTAACCTTATTATAAACTGCTACCCTAAAACTTCATTTAAAAAAACTATAAAAGACATATTTAAAAAGTTAAACAAAAAAAAAAAAACTAAAATTAAAATGAAAACTGAAAACTGAAAATTTTAAATTAAAATTCAAAATATTAATAAATACTATAATAGTATATAAATAACATTAAAATAACACTGATTGACAATCATTTGGATGGTATAAATTGTCTCTATATGTCAGGTGGTTGAAAAATAAATAATAAAGTCGAAATAAGCATAAGTGAAGATGCTGAAAGATTATAAAGACAAACATTTAATAAAAAAAAACTGTTAGATTAAATCGATTTTATCTTGACTTTAAAGTCTCCTGCTTCTCAAATGTTTCTCCTGATGTGAAAAATAAACAGTAATCTCACATATCTCTCCTAGGGTTTCTCAAAGTGTGCAACCAAAAGCCAGAAATCTCTATATGAACTCAAACATTTCTCGACAAATGATCAGAGCTGCTTTTATGTCACTGACTCACGTATGTCTGTTTATTTCTCCTGATGAATTTAAGATGAGACATCTGAGACAAAGATGATAATTAAATGAACAACAACTGAGAACTAAGAGCCATGAAACAGCAGCGTCCCTATTTGATGACATTCTGCTAAACAGACAGACTGTGTTATTAAAAATTATAGTCCAACAACTAAAACGAGAAGTCTGACGAATACTTTCAATACAAAGGGGAAATGATTCGTTTTGCTTTGCTGACAGTCACACAATGGGTGCGGTGGAAGAAAACAAAACATAAAAATTCCTTGCTGATTGTCATGACATGTTATTTAAGTCACAATGACGTTTTTCTCTGTAATAGGGCCTGTGATGTAAAGTGAGATCTGTGTAGGTGGGGGTTGGAAAGTGTTGCGCTGAATTGGCTACAATAACAAGTCAAGTTCTTTTCAATAATGAGAAGTTCTTCCACAGTCACATACGGATAAGATTGACGGTTTAGCACAGTGAGTCACCGTGGGTTATTTCTGAAACCGGTAAGAATCCATAGCCAGCAGAGTCCCTGCAATCCCCTACTGCTCTTTAAACCAACCCTGCACTCCCGAAGACTCTCTAAATCACTTCAAAAAGTCCTCAGATAATTGTGGGATTTTATATCATTAGAGTGCATTAATTCAGTTTCACTGCTACAGGCGCTGATATTAAATGGAAAATGAACCAGGGGGCAGAAATGATAATGAGGGATATAAAGTAGTTTGAATGGAATTTTAGGGCACACCGGCGAGACGCAGCATCCAGAGCACGTTCCTCTCAGGGAGGAAGATGACATCACTGTGCATCAATGAGACTTGTACAGGTGTCCTTGTGAGGCCTTTAGTTACGGTCTCATTGCTGGTAGACACAAGCTGCATTTACATGGACCCTACTAATCCGATTATAATAGGACTAGAAGCACAATCAGAAAAAATGTAAACACGTCAACCGGATTGAATTGGCCAGATCTGACTAAAATTTCGATCGGATTGTAAGGGGTGGTTTATTGGAAAGTACTGCGCATGCACAGTGACGTAGAAATAGAGTAATGACGCGCGAATGAGGTGTTCCTCCAGGCGAATAAAGTGTCATAAATAAGTGTCCTGTCATTATAAAACTCCCCTTTCACTCAGCATATGTGAAGTGGAACAGGACCACGTCCCACCAGTCCTTGTTTAAGACTCTCATCAACAGATGACTATAGTTTGGGTCCGGGAAGGGGCACTTTTACTACTTTTTTTTTTTTTTTAAGTAACGTTAAGCAGCACAACAGTTCATTGCCTAATTAGGACCCTAAGTATATAAATATCACATGTGCTTTTTAAAACAGTATGTGATAGCAGCAGGATACTCCTTATATTCATGCAGTGTGCACATGTCAAAAGAGTAAATCCGATCAGAAGCTTGTGACATATAAACACGCATATCAACCCGATCACTTTATTTAGCGTTCATGTAAACACTACGTTCAGATTCGTCAATCAGAATGAATTCATTCTGATGGAAGCAAAATGTGCACATGTAAACGCACCTACAGACACACCAAAATCAATCCTTTTTTCAATTCTAAATAGGATTTGAGGAATGGCCTCAATAGCTGCTGCTGTAACTACAATACAATTCAAACATTTGGGATAAGAATACAGAATACTTTCATGCATTAAATTAAAGTCTTTTTTGAGGTTTCGAAAAAGAATTTCTATTTAAAATAAATGCTTTTCTGATTTATTCATCAAAGAATCCAGAAAAAAAAATTATCACAGTTTTCACAAAAATATGAAGCAGCATAATTGTTTTCAACATAGATAATAATCAGAAATGTTTCTTGAGCAGCAAATCAGTTTATTAGAATGATTGCTGAAGGATTATGTGATGCTGAAGACTGGAGGTCTGATGCTGAAAATTCAGCTTTGATCACAGGAATAAATAACACTTTTAAATATATTCAAACAGAAAATGGTTACTTTAAATTGTAATAATATTTCCCAATTTTACAACATTTTTTACTGTATTTTTTATCAAATAAATGCAGCCTTTGGGGGGCAGAAGAAGCTTCTTTGTTAAAAACATTAACAAGTTTGACCAACCTCAAACATTTGAATTGGTAGTTTA
Organism: Cyprinus carpio; assembly: GCF_018340385.1. Classification (NCBI taxonomy): domain Eukaryota; kingdom Metazoa; phylum Chordata; class Actinopteri; order Cypriniformes; family Cyprinidae; genus Cyprinus; species Cyprinus carpio. The sequence goes on along the minus strand of NC_056581.1, from coordinate 17,656,338 downwards.
CATCAATATGGGGGCAAAAGCATTTTTCCATTGGCAGACATTCAGCTGTACATTTTTCAATATATTATAGTAGATTTATCAGTAACTGTTTTTTGGAGGGCTCATGTGAAACTGACTTATATTGTCTGCTGATATTGGCATCACAGGGAGAGCAGGGAACAGCGTGGAAAAACGGCAATTGACAGCACTATTTGTAGACTTCAAATCAGAATTTCTGTCTCTACAAACATAATGAGTACTCAGACATTTTGTACTTCTAAAAATGAATTTGTCACACTGATGGACAATTCAAAATTAACTATAGTGACAAAAAGGCTGAAAGAAACTTAAAAAAAAAAAGTCTCTTTTAACCTAAAATCCTGTTGTTGACAAATGTTATGCATCATCTACCTAAATATGGATTAATCCCCACATTATTTCACAGTTCTGCTCATGAATATCTAGTCTACTTGTTCATAATGCCTCAAACCAAACCCCCAATACTTTTCAAAGATTTGATGACACTAACCTGGCAAACTTAGGCGAATCCTGTAATTAGTTGTTCTTCAAAAGTGTTCAGTGGTGCAGTCCGGTAACTTTTAACACACAACTCTGTTGCCATGCAGACTGATAAAGACCTGTGCACTCTAAATGCAGGAAGTTGCATAACAATTAATGCAATCTGATTGGAAACTGGCATGTTTGTAAATGCTTCCCAGTTATGTGTGTAGTGAGACAGTCAGTGACAGGACTGTAGGCGGTACATTTGTGAGCTGTCTGACACTAACATAAAAATAAATTATGATGCATGAAGAAACAACATAAAATACAATGTCATAGGTTTGTTATTTTGATGCACAATCTCTCAAGTGTAATATTAAAAATGAACCAATATCCAGACAACTAAGTTGGGGTTTCAAATACAACCTGGCCAATCAGGATCTAAAATTACCTGGGTTGCTGAGGGAATAACCTCATCATATAGAGCAACAGAGAAAGCTTTCTGGGGGACACTGTTTCATAAGTGTATACATCTGGGACCCACTGCAACAGATCTAGGCGGGAATAGGAACATCAAATCAATTTGATTTGATATTATGTTATCTATTGTAGAATATTTATTATTTTAAGCAAGATTCAACAACAGCTCAAGCCATGACAAGTGGAGAATATAAAGTATTTGTACTTTATTACCGAAATGTTATTTTGTAAGAAGTAAAATATACTCTGAAACTGAAAATTTGCACTCTACAAAGTTACATTTCCAAGAGAAGAAGTCAGACTTTTTACTTTTTACAATTTCATTTAGACCTTCAAAGTGGAAAGTGCACATTTCGCAAATCATCAAACTTAGATCTTAAGAAAAATATATATATATTTGTTCTTATCACTGAGCCATCAAGCCAATAAAATCATACTCCTAGCCAATGATATCCATTTCAAAGTAACAGCAATAGCCACAGCTAAGGTCATTTATCTTTGTGTAGACATTTCGTCAGATCCTTTGACCTAAAGCAATGTTATTTAATTATAATCATAAAAGATAGATGAACTTGACTTGATTTTCAGCGTAATATCCAGTATGTCCTAGAGCCCTACAGTTTGGACACTGAGAAAATTGTGATAAAACAAATTGTGCATAAGCTTACAACACTGAATCAAACATGAAATTTTGAAGTAGAACAGAAAAAAGGTACAAATGCTGTAACTGGGGTGGTACCTTTTCAAAAGGCACAAATATGTAGCAATACATACACTTTAGGTACTAATACCTTTAAGGTACCTATGCACCATTTAGGGGTAAATAATGTACCTTCTGAAAGGGTATCGCTCCAGTGACAGCTTTAGTACCTTTTTTTCTGTGAACTTCCATTACTTTTGCTAAACCAGACCAAACACCCTAATTCCAAAAACCCAGTCCTTCAAAAACAACAGTATTTTTTTATGCATTTAATGGATCAAAAATGACAGTAAAGACATTTGTGATGTTACGAAAGATTTCGATTTTAAATAAATGCTTCCCAAATAAAAGACAAAATAAACAAATGTGGAAACATTTTACATAGTCAGGTCTGATTTTGGCTCAGTACTCAGTGGCTCAGTCTTTTAACTGAATAAACAGTAGCAGTACTTTAACTTAAGTATAATTTCTTTGCACAGTCTATAGAGCTTTCATAATCTGTATCAATTCCATTTCATGACTTCTCATGTCATGGTCAGTTAACTCCAATAGGGTTCGCTGCTGAGCTACTAGAGATCAGTTCTCCAGCTGATTTCCCCCAGCCTTAAGCTAGTTAATTAAGCATAGTGAGTCATGTTCCAATGCCATTACAGATTTATGACTGGAGAGAGGCCAATTCAACATGTAATGATGAAATAAATATAGTCAAAGCTAGATAAAAAACAATAAATGATGGCTTGGCCAGATCATCATAATCATTTGTAACCAGTTTCCAGCATTATCAGAAAATAAGCAAGCAGAGAGCAGTTCCATCCTCTGCAACCATACAAGAACTCTGCACTATTACTAAGCTACTGTTATGAGTTATAATTAACTATATTAAAATTCAAGAAGATCATAAACACCCTGGGAGCTCGGTTATTGCCAAATGCTCACATCTAATAAGAAAATCCTCATTTTAATGGTGCCATCAATGGATTTTAGTACTCCACGGACCCATGGCTCTTGAATGTGCTGCTTCTCAGTTAGTCCTAAAAATCTGTTCCATCTCACTAGGGATTTAATCAATGATATTGATTCAAAAGGAGTTGGATTGGGTCGAGTCATCAAGCTGCCGCCAGCAGTACAGTTTCATCCCAGTATAAAGAATGATCTCATGGAAAATGTATGCCACGTGAAATCACGCTCAATAGCTGGTGTATGCCTGTTCGGGGGGCTGATTGAAATAGACGATGCTCATCACATGCCGTCTCAATACAAATCCCCATCAGTCTGCAAGCGCTGAGTAACCTACAGAATCAAGAGCTGTCAAGATACCATCACAGTCAATCACTAAAGTCTTGGGGAAAAAGACGACTTGCTTGATCTGAGTTATATAACCCAGAGGAAAAGATTATTTCTTTTTCATAGCTCATTAGTTCTAATGGAGTTCTCAGTTTTACTTTGTCTTGGATGTTTCTCCTTGAATCTGTCCTTGGGGAAAAGGTAAATTTGAGGCAAATGGGCCACAGTTGACATTAGGTACGAGTTAAGAGTTAGAAAAGCAGCTCAGATCATTTCTTCTTGGAGGAATTCGATGAGAAATGGATGAGTTTATATTGAGATCTCTGACTCTTATTGCTAACCTTGGTTTCCTGCCAAATCAGAGCACAGTCTGAGACATTCAAGGGATAGTTCACCCAAAAATGAAAATTTGCTGTTTTATTTACTCAGGCCATCCAAGATGTAGATGACTTTTTTCTAGTAGTTGAACAGTAAAGAAGATTTGGTAACACTTTAGAATAGGGAACACTAATTCACTTTTAACTACGACTTTTCCCTTAATAAACTCCTAATTTGCTTCTTATTAATAGCTAATAAGGTAGTAGTTGTTAAGTTTAGGTATGGGGTCGGATTTTCATTTTTGGGTTAACTATCCCTTTAAGAACTGTTTTGAAACTCTAGAGGAGACACGTGAGGTGTTTTTTCTTTGGAGAAACATCTGAGAAGGACACTGTCCACCCAAATATTTTGTCCAAAACTGAAAAATGTCATGTCTTTTGAAACCTCTATGACTTCCGTGAGTCATATGCATGGGACACATTTGTAAGGTGCATTTTGTACTTTTTGGTGTTTGACAGCCCAGACAATTTTCTAAACTTCTTCAATGTTCCACAGAAGAAAGAAAGTCACAGTGAAACCGCATGAGAGTGAGTAAATTACAAAATTTTAATTTTTTGGGTTGAACGAGTCCCTTTAAACTCATTGCTTGTTGAGGAATTAAAACTTTTTTTCTTTCCTATAGGAAGCTACTAAACCCAGATAGAGGCTTATTTTCCAAACACTCAACTAATTGAGGGAGGTACAATCTTGAATTCTTTTCTAACCTGTTTGGCTGGAGTTATTATATAAATGATGCTCTCCATTCCCCATAAAAACCTTTTCTGCAGCGGTACGTGCGTCACTTCAGGTGACATAACGTCCATCACCTCAGCACTCATTGAGACGCCTGCGTGTGTTTCAGATCCAATGGTTTCTCTCGGCAGGGTGCACCCTTAGAGAAAAATAAGCCTTTAAAAGTTTTGAAACCAGAGTTTGACTTAAAATGCTAAATCATTCATTTAATCAGCTTCTACGTGCCAAACCATCTCCACCATTTCATGTACAATCACAACTAATAAAGCCAGCTTTGACGCTGTTAGTTTAATGGAGTTTTTGCCTCGAACAGCTGGGAAAGGTGAAAGTTACTCCAGGTCACACTTCACCTATCAACAGCTCCTGAGCTCAGATCTACACTAATCACAGAATGTGAAGAATTATGTCTCAAAATACAGGCAGATTTAAAAAGGTTCTCTGTGAGGACACTGTAAAATTGGGTTCAGAATGGCATTTTACTAATGCTTATGCTTTTGCATTATGTACTTTATAATGTACTATATACAACCAGATAAAACAGCGTATGTTATATTGTATTCCCATATTTCAGTGTGCTTAATTTGATCTTCCATTTCCAGATAGATGAATGAACTGGAAGTGATATTAACTGCAAATTCCTTCTTCATTTAGAATTTGATCTAGGGATGCACCAATATGGAAAATTTGGGGGATATTAGACATCAATCTACATTTTGTGAGACTAAATATTATATATATATATATATATATATATATATATATATATATATATATATATATATATATATATATATATATATATATTTCACAAATACTGCAAATAAATAAACATTTTATACAGAATACTTTTTTTTTGTTTGTTTTTAACAGTGGGTAGGCCATAAAAGTGTGGGGTTGATTTATCAGAAATGAAATGAAATGCCTATTATAAAGACCAGTACTGATGACTGCCAATATATTTTATTGGTCTGTTGCCCAAAAGTCAAGGCATTTATACCAAAAATTAGTTAAAAATCGCTTATTTTCAATATGATAATTGGGCACCATTCTCAGGCTTAAACATGCATAAGATCTCAATGACAATGTAGCAAACAATTGCTGGAAATGTTTATAGTTGCATACTATTCCACATACTATTTGCAAAAATTCAGAACTGCTTTTGTCTCACACTTTTTTTGGCTTCCACAGGCCAAACAGATTTGGCAAATAAAACTAGATGGAACAAGCCCAATTTTGAAATATAACTGCTAGAGTAATTCGATATCAAAGATTAATTGAGGTTGCAAATGATTAAATGGCGAGATGAACAATCTTTGTAGTTCCTGATAGATGATGGGTATATCTGAAAAACAAAAAGAGTCTAAAAACAGCAGCCGGCAAACCTCCAAAAAGGGCTTCACAAAGACAGATCGCTGTGCTGTGATGTGCTTCAAAGCCCAATAAACTTGGCTTTAGAAACTGATCAGAGACAAACAAGACAAAACAACCCAGAGTTCCTCAATGGAGCGTGACTGTCAAAACCTGATGCATTATATTGAAGAAACGAATGCTGGAAAAACTGATGCAGGCTTTTCCATTCCGTGCAGCTCAAAAATGCAACTCCCTCTCACAGATGGCACTGGGTAATGATAGCTTTGTGGAACGATCTTCTCTGGTTTGTAATCAACACATCAGGTTTAGTGTTCAAAATGCATTGGCTGCAACCAAACACAGAATAAACAACGTGAAATCACAGACACTAATGCCTAAAGACATTTGAAGAAAAGGTTTTACACTAATAGTTACTCCTGACAACACATGAAACGTCTGGGACATTTATCAGCGAGCAACTTGTTTACATATGTGAGATGCACGTGAGGGTACTATAATTAGGCTGCTTACAGATGATACATGCAGTGAAGTTATCATTATATACAGTGGATATAGAAAATAATCACCCCACTTTTAAAATAATAAAATTTTGTTGCATTGTAGCCTGAAATGAAGATGGAGACAGTTTTTATTTTATCCAGCTATATTTACTCAGTGCAACTTACAACATCCAAGTGAAAGATAAAACCAACATAACCCACGACCCAATCCGACTTGGAAAAAGAATCAACCCCTCCTAAAAATGACTCATAAACTCAATCAGGTGTAGCTAATCTTCTTCTCACCCTCTTTCAACTGTGATCAGCTGTGCTCATTTTGATCAGCTCAGAATGAAAAGAGCTTTCCTGGAGAATTTCATTCCTTGGTTGTGCAACTGAAGCAAACAATCAACTATAGGAGGCAAGGCACTGTCAAAAGAACTCCGGGATAAAGTTGTGGACAGGCACAAGTCAGGAGATGGATACGAAAAAAAAATTCAGTCTATTATTAAGAAGTGGAAGGTATTTGGTACAACACAGACCCTCCCTGGATCAGGACGTCACTACAAACTGGATGAAAGTGTCAGGAGGAAACTGGTCAGAGAGGTGACCAAGAGGCCGACAGCAACTCTGAAGCAGATGCAGGAATTTATGACAAAGAGTCGACATTGTGAGCATGTGACAACATCATCACAAATTCTCCACAAATGTGGCTTGTATGGGAGTGTTACAAGAAAAAACTCCTCAAGAACAGCCACATGCAGTCACGACTGAGCTTTGCCAAAACACATCTTAAATGCCACATAAGACTAAAACTGAATTATTTCCAATACAGCTAACCATCCAAATAACAGCATTCCTCCAGTATAGCATGGAGGTGGCGATATGCTGTTATGGGGTGTTTCTCTGCAGCAGGGAGTCCAAGGACTGGAGCACTTGAAAAATGAATGGGCAAAATACCGTCAAATTCTTGAGTAAAAACTGCTGCCCTCTGCCAGAAAGTTGTCAGTGGGAAGAAAGTTTACCTTCCAACATGACAAAGACCCAAAGCACACAGCAAAACTGAGCACACAGTGGTTGAAGGAGAAAAAGGTGAATGTCCTTGCATGGGCTCATCAGAGCCCAGACTTAAACCCCACTGAAAATCTGTGGAATGACTTGAAGACTGCAGTCCACAAATAGTCACCATCAAATTAACTGAACTTGAGCAGTTCTGCAAAGAAGAGTGGGCAAATATTGTAGTGTAGATGTGCAATGTTAGTAGAGACATTTCCCCACAGATCCCTGATGGGATCAACAAAATACTGACACAAGGGGCTGATCCTTTTTCCAAATCAGTGATTCTGTTTTTTTATTTTTGTCTGACATGTTGGTGTTATTAGATATCCTTTTAGATTCTGGTTCTTAACAAACTTTCCTTTTGGTATATTCATTTTAAAGGCCCTCAATGATTCATTCCCAGAGTTATGAAGATCTTAATGCGGCTCCATGAGTAAACTGGACAATTGTACACTTTTTTTAGTAGTCAAAAAACAAATGTGGGTCATTTCGCATTCAGCTGATACTTTTTTCTTTTAAAGAGGAATATATGAAGAACAAACAATGTTGAAACTAATGAAATTAAATGTATCCTGTGATTTTCTATCAAAACAACTGCATAGAACATACCTGTCTGAGTGCCATAAATATTATTTTTCCAAAGTTTGCATGCCTGTAACTCTAAAAGCTTTTTCATAATAAACTTAAATTAATTTCCAAGGCCCTATCTAGCTCATTCCCATAGATATGGGGATTTCAAATTTAGAATTTTTAGTTTCTGAAATTTGGTTGATTTGACACTGCTGACCCACTATTTACCCAGCAGCCAGTACACAAGCTCCATCGCTGTACTTTTTTGTAACAGCTAAATGCGTTTTATAAGCAGTGCTCTCAAACTGCATGATAATTCATGCATTCTTGGTTACACAGGAACGTCAAAGTAAAGCCAACGCCTTTTACAAGCAATGCAGCAGTGTGTGTGAATCACTGTTCTGGGTTAACAGCCCAGAGGGACCCTTCTCTACTGGCTTTAAATATCAATTCCTTGTTCAACCCTCAACAATTAGGAAACCAATAATAATGAATATTCGCTTGAGAAAGATAGTTCATGTCATTTTCTCAGTCTAAAGTTAATGACAGCACTTTTGTAACTTCCAAATAACTTTCTTTTTTACACTAAATTACATATAATCTAAATTTATATACATATAATCTAAAACAAGATTTCTATGTCAAAACTTTAGCCAAGAGAGAATTTCCAGGGAGACTGTATAATTGGTGCAAGGTGCATGCAAAGAGATCATAAATAAAGGTTTTGGAGACGTCATTGTGCAGCCCTGAAGAAAAGGGGAAAAAACACTTGTGCAATGGATCAAACAGGTATTTCAAGAAGGTATTATACATTTCCATCACATACACAGGAAGCATGACACAAGGAGGATAACTGCTCAGAATGCTGTAATTGCTCCAGTCTTATTCAGAGACTGATTGTTGCTATTTCGCAATTTAAAAGATCAGTAAATGAGATAACCTGTAAAGCTTCCAAACACACCTATGCTGCAAAATACAGACAAACAGAGTTTTTTGTTTTTTGTTGAAATATGCAAAAGTTGGAATATGCAGTGTGGGAAGGGCTCCAGGAACGGGGCTGGGAACCACTGGTTTAAGGTTATGGGTTTCTTCCATTCATTAACTGCCTTAGCAAATTCTATTAAATTAAATAAAAATAAAAATGTATGTAAAAATAAAAAACATAGTAAGAAAGGTTATTTATGTCTTAGTGCTTACTGGTCACCAACTCACGAGGTACAGTAACTAAGTACCTGTGAGCTATCTGAATAAGAAATAAGAGGCTTCCTGAATACAAAACAATAGAGCCCGATTCTTAACTGAACACGAGAAACTATTGTTTTCCACTTGTACTTCCAGACTTGGATTCATTTTTCAAGAACATTTCACAAGGTTTCTTGGTTTTGAATTATAAACAATGTTCAAAATAATAAAAATCAGTATTGTGTGACTTTGTCTGTGGTTAGTAGCCTAAATCTTGCTTTCTATGCCTGTGGTGCCTCTGCTAGGACAAATCTGTGAACTTGAGGAGAACTGATTTCATACACTAAAAATCAGCTGATTCAGAGGCATTGAGATGAAAATAGAAGTTATACAAAATGAGAAAGTTATTAGTGAAACCTAAGTGTCCAAATATCATGGGGTCAATTTATACACAAACGTCTTCACATCAAGTCTTCAGGTGACGTACCTCAATGTGATATTCTGTGAGTAATGCAACATTATAAATGATTCATTAAGATTGAATTATTATTAGGGTTGGGAATCGTTAGAAATTTTCCGGTTCCGGTTCCGCCTAACGGTTCCGGTTCCGATTCCGGTTCCATTAAAATCATTAAACAACTATTAAAAAAATAGTGGTAAGGAAAAATGCACAATACTCAAATACTCAATGCTCAATACTGTTTATTACTTACTGTCAACTTAATTTAAAGGTTGTCAATGTCAAAATTCAACATATATATTACAGTATACAAATTTTCTGGTGCCGATTCCATTTAAATAAACTATTATTATGTTTTTTTACTATTTTACCTTCACTGAATGTAGTGTTGCTGGAAGGTAGTAAGTAATGTTGAGTAATGCAAGTCCATCAATCAGCATGTGCTTCAAAGTTGATGTTTTTTACACCATTAACATTTTGCTTTTCAAGCAGGAATAAGGTTGGCCAAATAGTCCCTTGAGGGATAAGACACTTGTTCATTTCCCTAAATTAATAAAATGTAAACTGTTATACTTATAAACATGTATACACACACTCCATAAAGCCCCTATTTTACAAATAATAATGCAGTCAGGAGATGCTGTGATGCAATGAGTGCTTTCCACATTCTTAAACATTTAAAATGCATGAAAATAAACATTTTCTATCACTTTGTTTATCACTCTAGAAATGACCCGTACACTAAATAATCTAACCCTCATACTTGCATAACAATAGCAGTCTATTTATTTAGTGGTCCAAGTTAAAGTCAGTATGTATATTAATGACAATATGCTGCACGCTGCCGGTACATGTACAGTCAGACAAAACGATGTGCACAGTTATCAAAGGCACGAGTGCAGTACAGTCATAGGAAACATGTATTCGGCAGTTAAAGATGCGGCGGGCGTGTCTGTGGAGTGTGCGTCATTAGAAAAAATGTGCTCAGTAATTAAAGAGGCAGGGTGACATTTCTGTTATTTGGTTTGTGACATCCTTTACGGGAAACGCCGAATCGTCAGAACACCAGCACAAGGCTGCTCACAGCGCTTGGTCACGTGTTGCACCAGAACCGTTTTTGGAACCGAAACTTAGAAATTGCTCACGGTTCCGGTTCTTTTCAAAAACAGAACCGGTTCTGAATGAGAATCGGTTCTCGGTTCCCAACCCTAATTATTATGCAGAAGAGATGCCCTGAAGATGAATATGCAAGTTACCAAGAACTGTAAAATAAAGGTTCAGGTTTTACTTCAGAAAACCAATGTTCTAGTGGTTTTAATGTACCTACAATCAAAAAAAAAAAAAACATCTGTAATGATACATCAAGATCCTTCATCTTCAAAAAACCAACTCAAGACCCTTATACTGTCAAAAATGGTTCTTTCAACAGAACTAACAACCACTGCTGGATCTTCATATCATCAAGTACTGTAGAAAATAAAGGTTTAGGTTTTAAGAACCTACAACATAACATCAAGAACCTTCTTAATCTTCAAAGATCCATAAATACTCTTAAAAATAAAGTTTCCAAAAGGAGGTTTTTGCAGCAATGCCAGAACAACTATTTTGGGTTTTACAAAGAACATTTCAGCAAAAAGATCTTAAAACAACAAATGTTTATTATTGTGAAGAACATTTCAATACACTAAAGAACCTTTGGATGCATAGATATTAAAGGTTCTTCATGAAACCATAGATGCCAAAAAAAAAAAAAACATTTATTTTTAAGAGTGTTTCAACTCAAGACCCAACAGACCTAAAAAGCAAAGTGTCATTTGCTGAAAAATACAACCACTAAGGAATCTTCTACAGGATAACATCATTATGAGCAAAGGCCTCTTTAAATGACGCACAAGTCTAACATATTTTAACTGATGTTACATTTCAAGACGCCAAGCAAACACTGCACACGTCAATTACTACCACAACAAGGAAACATTTTAAATTTTTTTAGCTGATGTTGCATTTGTAGATTCCAAGCAAACACTGCACACGTCAATTAATCATAAATCCAGCCAGGCAGGGGTCAAAACCAAACACATAAACCGTTCAAAACACGAAACACAAACACTCACGAGGGAACCAGGAAAAAGCAGGGTGACATTCAACAAGGACTCCGTGACAATGACAGAACAACCGGGGTATTTATACACAGGGAAATGACAATGCTAACGGGGAATTGGCTGAGTGCAATGATTGATAACCACGGACAGCTGAGTGCAATGAGCAGTGATGAAACAGACAAGACTATGGGAAATGCAGTTCTAAAGTGGGGTGACGATAAGGGGAAGTGAGACCTATAGTGGCCACCCAGGGAGACACAGAACAGACACCGTGACACTACCCCCCCTCTAAGGAGCAGCTACCAGATGCTCCTCAGAACAAAATAACCACAAAACAAAGAGACCAGGAGGGAGGTGGACTGGTGGAGGCAGAACAGGGGGAGGGATGGCGGGCCAGGCCCGTGTAGGGGAACTGGGACCGCAGTGATGGCTCCCCTGGTAGCCCCAGGTGGCTCGGTCAGATCAGGGGGCCATGGTGGGACCCGAAAGTTCAGGGGACCACGAGGGACCAGGCAGTTTTCAGGTGGCCACGGTGGACCCGAAAGTTCAGGGGACCACGAGGGGGCCAGGCAAGGTGGCCACGGTGGATCAGTCCATTCTCGTTGTGCAGACGGCCAGGGAGGAATTCGCCATTTGAGTGACCCGAACGGAACCTGCCAATCGGGGAGCCAGTAAGGAGCAGGCTGTGGCGATGGCCAGGTCACGGCATTGGGAACGGCATCGGGAACGGCCTCAGACAAGGGCACCGCCTCGGGAACGGCCTTGGACACGGGTCTCGCCTCCGGAACCCTCTCGGGCCCTGCCTCGGCCTCCGGAACAGCATCGGGCACTGCCTCGGGAATGGCCTCAGGAACGGCATCGGACAAGGAACTGCCTCAGGAACGACCTCGGCATCGGGCACTGCCTCGGGAATGGCCTCAGGAACGGCATCGGACAAGGACACTGCCTCAGGAACGACCTCGGCATCGGGCACCGCCTCGGGGAACGGCCTCAGGAATGGCCTCAGGAATGGCCTCAGGAACGGCATTGGACAAGGACCCCGCCTCGGAACGACCTCGGCATCGGGCACCGCCCTCGGGAATGGCCCTCAGGACATCGGACAAGGACACCGCCTCGGGAACGACCTCGGCATCGGGCACCGCCTCGGGAACGGTCCTCAGGAACGGCCTCAGGAATGGCCTCAGGAACGGCATTGGACAAGGACACCGCCTCGGGAACGCCTCGGCACGACCTCGGGCTCCCCCTCGGGAACAGCCTCGGGCTCGGCATCGGGCACAGCCTCGGGAACGGCCTCGGCATCGGGCACAGCCTCGGGAACGGCCTCGGAACGGCTTTGGACAAGGACACCGCCTCGGGAACGACCTCAACATCGGGCACCGCCTCGGACCTCGGGAACAACATCGGGCACCGCCTCGACCTCCGGAACAGCCTCGGTCTCGGGCATACACATCGGGAACCGTCTCTGGCACCGTCTCTGGCACCGCATCGGGCACCGCCTCGGGCACCGCCTCGGCAACGGGCACTCGGCAATCGGGCACCGCCTCGGCATCGGGCACCGCCTCGGCATCGGACATTGCAATCGGGAACCGCCTCGGGCACCGCCTCGGCATCGGGGACCGCCTCGGTATCGGAAACAACATCGGGCACCGCCTCGGCATCGGGGAACAACATCGGGCACCGCCTCGGGAACGTTCTCCGGCATCGGGGCACCGCCTCGGCATCGGACATTGCATCGGGCACCGCCTCGGCATCGGGCACCGCCTCGGCATCGGGGACCGTCTCTGGCACCGCAACTGGCACCGCCTCGGGCACTGCCTCGCATCGGGGACCGTCTCTGGCACCGTCTCGGGCACCGCCTCGGCATCGGGCACCGCCTCGGCATCGGGCACCGCCTCGGCAACGGGCACCGCATCGGGCACCGCCTCGGCATCGGGCATTGCATCGGGAACCGCCTCGGCCACCGCATCGGGCACCGCCTCGGCAACGGGCACCGCCTCGGCATCGGACATTGCATCGGGAACCGCCTCTGGCACCGCCTCTCGGCATCGGACATAGCATCGGGGATCGCCTCGGGCACCGCCTCGGCATCGGGCACCGCCTCGGCATCGGGCACCGCATCGGGAACCGCCTCGGGCACCGCCTCGGCATCGGACCACCGCCTCGGCATCGGGCACCGCCTCGGCATTGGGCACCGCCTCGGCATCGGGCACCGCATCGGGAACCGCCTCGGGCTCGGCATCGGGCACCGCCTCGGCATCGGCACCGCATCGGGCACCGCCTCGGCCTCGGGCACAGCATCGGGCACCGCCTCGGCCTCGGGCACCGCCTCGGCCTCGGGCACCGCCTCGGCCTCGGGCACCGCCTCGGCCTCGGGAACCGCCTCGGCATCGGGCACCGCCTCGGCATCGGGCACCGCCTCGGGCACCGCATCGGGAACCGCCTCGGCCACCGCATCAGGCACCGCCTCGGGCACCGCCTCGGCATCGGGCACCGCCTCGGCATCGGGCACCGCCTCGGCATCGGACAATTGCATCGGGAAACCGCATCGGGCACCGCCTCGGCATCGGGTACCGCCTCGGGCACCGCCTCGGGCACCGCCTCGGCATCGGACATTGCATCGGGAACCGCCTCGGCCACCGCATCAGGCACCGCCTCGGGCACCGCCTTGGCATCGGGCCCCGCCTCGGCCCTCGGATACAGCCTCGGGCACCGCCTCGGCATCGGGCACAGCCTCGGGCACCGCCTCGGCATCCAGAACCACCTCAAGCCCCGCCTCGGGAACCTCGGGCACGTCCACCTGGACGACAGCGGCCCGCCCTGCTCGGGAACGTCCTCCTGGACGGCAGCGACCCACTCGGGAACGTCCTCCTGGACGGCAGCGGCCCGCTCGGGAACGTCCTCCTGGACGGCAGCGGCCCGCTCGGGAACGTCCTCCTGGACGGCAGCGGCCCGCTCGGGAACGTCCTCCTGGACGGCAGCGGCCCGCTCGGGAACGTCCTCCTGGACGGCAGCGGCCCGCTCGGGAACGTCCTCCGGGCTTCGAGGAACGGCTGACGCCTGTCTCCTCCTCCTGCGGCCTCTATGATGGCGTGCCGGTGGCTCCTTGACGGAAGACTCAGGCGTTGAGTCAACCATCTTGTGCTGTGGTTGCTGGGCCGGCGGCCATCTCGTGCTGTGGCGCTGGGCTGGCGGCCATCTTGTGCTGTGGCGCTGGGTTGGCGGCCATCTTGTGCTGTGGTGCTGGGCACGCTGAGCTGGCGGCCATCTTGTGCTGTGGCGCTGGGTTGGCGACCCTCCTGGACTGTGGTGCTGGGCTCAGCAGCCGTGATGTGACTACTCCTGGGAAACTCTGGGATCTGGCACATCCTGGAAAAGTAACTAAACAATTTCTCCGCGGCCATCTTGGGCGGTGGCGCGCTGGGCTGCGGCCATCTGGCCTCGTGGCGTGGGGCTGACGACTGCCTTGTGCTGTGGCGCTGATCCATCCCACACAAGCCCCGGGTCGAAGGGGCCCCGTGGTTGAGAGCGATGTTGAACTTCCTCTCGCGCCTTCACTCCTCTGCGACCTCCCCGGGTCCCACGAAAAAAACGACCAGGCGGGTTCCCTCAAACCCACTCCTTCTCTCCCGCTCGATGGCCGGGGGAGAAACCTCAAAAAACCATACTGCTGGATCTAGGATTGACGGAGTCCTTCTGTCACGCAACGCACACAGACAGGTAGATCCAATTGCAGTAAGTCTTTATTAGGGGCAATCCAAAATCATAAATCCAGCCAGGCAGGGGTCAAAACCAAACATAAACCGTCCAAAACACGAAACACTCACGAGGGAACCAGGAAAAAGCAGGGTGACATTCAACAAGGACTCCGTGACAATGACAGAACAAGCGGGGTATTTATACACAGGGAAATGACGATGCTAACGGGGAATTGGCTGAGTGCAATGATTGATAACCACGGACAGCTGAGTGCAATGAGCAGTGATGAAACAGACAAGACTATGGGAAATGCAGTTCTAAAGTGGGGTGACGATAAGGGGAAGTGAGACCTCTAGTGGCCACCCAGGGAGACACAGAACAGACACCGTGACAGAAAGAAGATACTCCAACAGCAGCCGTCTCAACTTGCCTGTTGGAAGAGAGACTCAGATGTCAACGTGCATGAGGCTAAATAAAGACTGACAGCAAAGAAACTCACCTGTGTGCCTTCACCGATGCCCAAAGAACTTGAAGAAACACTTGTTTTTGTCTACAAAAGACTGCTGAACATCTACACGCATTGGCTTGTTACTCCGAGAAAAAGATCATGAACGAATCCTTGTCTTGGAAGTAGTTATCAGCCCAACGCGTGGTTACATGCTGGTTTACAATAATGAGACTGATTGTATGTGCAACCCAAGCCAATGATGTGTCACATACACACCCCCCCTCTCCACCCCACCCACCACCCCCTTCCAAACCAGCAGATCTGGCTCCAACTCGCCGGAGGAGAAGACGAGGCTGCATGTGCAGCTCAGCTCAGGAAAACACTGAACAACCTACTGAACCGTTGACAATGCGCTTTAATCCCATACAGCGCTCATTCACTCCACTGTTTGCGCATACGAAAGCAGCACCACACCTCTCTGAGGTTTAACCGGCCTGCAACACTTTTCAGGTGCTATTTGGATCACATGCCTCATCTATGAGGATTCAGGAGCCAGAAAATGTTTGGCCGAAGAGGCCAGGAAATCAGTTTGACAATGATATTATTGAGCTTGGGAAGACTGAAGGTAGTTTTTGTGAGCAGTGTAGTTTGAATGGCTGCTTCCGCATTCAAAGTTAGGAAAATCTCAAAGACCAGGGGCAGAGTTCAACTGAGCTGTCAATAAAACCTACACTGATGTCCGTGTTCAATGCCGGACTGACTCACCGGAGAGAACAGAGGAATTTCATCAGATACAAAGACCATGACCAGAAAAACTGTCAATCCAATGCTTATGAAATGATTGTATTAACCTGGCTGACTGAAACTTTTCAATCATCCACTTCACAAATCACTTCAGACGTTGTTCAGAGTTGATGGCTCTCTTTCAGTTAATGAGTGTGAATTTAAATTGAACTGGACAACAAGACATGCTGTTAAACTAGAATTTGAAGTGAAATGACAAATTTATGTAATTGCAATTTGAAAAAAAGAGAGAACCATTTTGTAAAAACATTAGTTCATTGTTTATTCAGGTTATTTATTTCTCGAAAAAAAAGCTGCATTAAAAAAAGCTAAAATAAAATGCATTAGCATCTAAATGTGAATATATTGATTATATAAAGAAAATTCTGGGAAATTACTCTTCATAAAATAATATAAGAACATTTGAAAAATTTGAATGCTAATTTTTACATGCAAAATTTCAAACATTACTGATCAAAATTCAAGTCATGACAATGATGCTGCATATGTCACCAGAGAGAAGTTCAATAAGAGGAAGGTTGAGTTATTTAGTTATATTTTTATTAAAAATGTTGAAAAAAGCAGCATGCATGGATGAATCATTCATAAGACCCATATCATATAATGTTTCTAAAAATAGTCCATATATGAGTAATTTATACAGAAAAATGAAACGCAGTATTAAAAACTAAACTAACAGCAGTATTTCTTTGAATTCCAATCCATTTTGTCTTATTCAAAATACAATTCTACATCCTGTTTGCTACATCTAAATTTGAATTCACTTTTATCTCAATTCTCAATGGCATGTGCAAGTTACAGCAAACACTCATTTGCCAGTGACCTTTAAGCATGTACCCTAGAGTCATAAAGGAAAGATACACAGAACAACGTCCACAACAGAGGCTGTTTTCTAGATTCCCAAAACTGGCCGAATGTAATGTTTTATGTGTTTCACACCTCACTGCGTTTGCTCGTTTCCATTGAATCACACGTAATGGGGACACTAACAGCAAAAAACAACATTGTGATACGCAATTTGTCTTGTCACGAAACCCATTATTTTGATGCAGATCGGCCTAATTTAGTAACAACATGAGTGTGGCCTGTCAACCGATATCAGCGTCTTGTCTTGGCTCAAAGGAATTGTGGTACTCGAGTGTATAATCTCGCCAAATAAGGTTCTTGCAAACAAACAAAGGGATGCAGCAAAGGAACTGATCCTTGTTTAAATATTCAGCATGCTATGATGGTGATCAATGCAAACCATGATGCAAAACAGGCTTCATGTCAGTGTTTAAGCAGCCCAGCTGGTGTGAGCAATACAACTGTAACTGCTGCATGTTCAGAGCGCAAAAGCTGCAAGGAATTAAGTTATTTTTTGCAACTTAAAAAAAAAAAAAAAAAACTGTGCTATTGCTTTTGTCTGTCCCAAGGGATGAGCTACTGTAACCTCATGCATCACATGAAACGAGCAAGATGATGTGACTGTTTGCGACAAGGAAATTGGTTAACAACAGCTCGTCGGGGAATCTGTGGGAGTCAACATGAACTTGTGCTGACGCGTTTCTGCTTAGCCCAAAGAAAACAGTGACGAGCTTTGAGCGCCAGTGGGTGTTGTTTTTACGTGCCTGTAGCTCACAAAGGGTTGGGAAAGGCGTGAGAAAATGCGATATGTGCCATGTACCGTCAATATAGTAATTTCCCCTCTGACTCTTCAGTAAACTACAAATTCAAAATAATAGCTCTGTAAATTATGGGTAGAGATCTGTTTTCTAAGAGCCAAATGGCTTAAAGATATGCAAGTACAGTATAATGTCAAAAGCAATTATTGTAAACACGGTTCCCGTTCATTAAATAAGAACTTGGAGGGGAAATCTATCATGCAAAACCAATGTAACAGATCAGGATTCAGTTACATATTAAGTACTAATTTGAATATTGTTTCTATGGCCTTAGTTGAGTTTAATGGCTTCTCTTAAGAGTATGATGCACTGGCCGTGCAGTTGGTTGCAAAATTCAAGAGTCTATCTGCTAAAGTATGGCACGTCAGGTTTGTTTTGATTGGATAACGTGATCATAAAACTATTTCCTGCATCCCACCCAAACAATCTCAATGATCATGGCCGCTGTCCACGCACAAGATGCGCCAAAGTCATCAAAGAATATCGTGAAAAAGATCACATTAATCAATTTGTAGCTTTTAATAATTCCACTAGAGTTAGTCAAAGTTTCTTACATCAAAAACAGTCATAATTAGGTATTACATGATCATTTTCCACCCTCTCCTGAATTACAGTTGTCATCATGAAATGGTCTGACATGCATTGATTCATTGTTGAAGTAATTAAACCAGCAATTAATACAACTAAGCTATTGAATGCTAATTTCCCCTGAAAGGTGTAAACAGCATCCTAAAACAGCTGCAGTGTCTCGTTCCATTCCCTATTTCCATTCTTCTTTTGATCTACTAAACATTGGGACCTTATTTCCAGCTGTGAAAGTTCAGTGCCAAACTTAACAAATAAGGATTTTTTTCAGCTGGACCAAACTGGCCACCACAAAAAAAAAAAAAAAAAAATGTTATTTTTATTTATAGATTATAGCAATGTATTTTATAATATATATATATATATATATATATATATATATATATATATATATATATATATATATATATATATATATATTATGCTAGAGGGGAAAATGGCTTTTTTTTTTTTTCAAAGTTCGTGTTAAAGTCCTGATGAAATCAAAATGTACGTTTTTTTAGCTTTTAGTATTATATGTTAGCCTTAAGGTCATGAATAAGCCGATGTGTTCCAAAACAATGACAAAATTCGCATTTAGGAAATAAAAGCATTCAAAACTTACAGTCTCTCTATGTGTATATTAGAATTTCAGATCAATGTGGATATTCGATTTTCCGCTAAAATGGATGGTCCAATCAAATGCTCTCTAGAATCCAAAGCGCCCACCCCCTACACTATAAACAGACGCTGTAATTGGTCACTTGTTTACAGAATTAGTATTTTCTGTCTGGTGAATGGCACGTAGTGCACTATATAGGGGCAGGGAATGATTCAGACAGTGTAAATATGCTTTCCATTGAGGAAAAAGAAGTCTGGTTTCGCACTGTGTCACACTAACCACCGCACCACACACACTCTGCTCCAGTCCAGAGCCACAATAGCACGTAGCAGTTCACATGCGTATCGGACCTATTTGAATTCTACACAGAATGCTATATTTTATAGCAATATGGATGTGATGGTGGCTGTCATCCCCTGTCAAATGCGGCTTTACGGAGCTCAAAAGCTCTAAATGGTTGGGCCAAGCTGTAGTATTAACGAACGCTATTGGCTATTAAAAAAAGGGGTGGGGCTCCTTGATAGGTCCCGCCCTGTCTTCCTGTTTCAGTTAAAATGACGTCAACACATAGAATAATGCCGCGTTCCAGGCAACCCATAACCAGTGTTTTTCCAACCTTCTACCCGTGAAAATGCACCAGAACGGCAGTCAAATCCGTGACTTCCCACCCGTGAACTCGTACAAGATCAATGTACTCCCAGTTCCGAGCTCTGACGTCACATAGCCCGCAAAACAACAATGGTAGCCCCTAAGGATAATATTGCCCACGGATGCAGTGTTTATGCAAATGGTACACGGTGAGAAATAGACTTTAGGACAATATAACAATGCAATAAATGCAATAATCTAGCTACAATTCCTTGTGCTTGGCGTGTCTTGCCTGGAACGCTACAAAGTCGTGAGTCGTGGTTTAAAGTCTTGATTTACGGACTCAAAAACCTGTATAACGCTGCGTGTTTCAAAGCATTTCAGGGGACCTTTAAGTCTTCTATACAAAAACAATCTTTACAAACATAAAATGTTCAACACGCTGTACAATTAAAATGTAACTCCACAAACTCAATAAATGATTAGTTAACTTCCAGAATAAAAAAAAATAGTTTTGAGGAAAACATTCCAGGATTTTTCTCTATATAATGGACTTCAATGGGCTGAAGGTCCAAATTGCAGTTTCAGTGCAGCTTCAAAGGGCTCTACACAGTCTTATCTAGCAAAACGATCAGTTATATCCTACTAATGTTTTAGTAATCACGTTGGAAAGGTAGACGCTGATGTAAGTGGAAGTACCGACCCTGTGTTTACAAAGAAAACATGCAAAGAAAGTCAAATGCCCTTTACAAAACAAGCTAAAACAACGATGTCGGATGATTGTGAAGTTGGAGGAGAAAATGAGATGGAGTTTTTCACGCTACCCTACCTTTTTGAACAGGAGCACACAGACGAAGAGCTAACCGCGTGTGACCATTCCAACATGATTATGTCATGCGTGAATTTGCGGACGCACATCGCGGAGCTAGTGCAAGATGGCCATTTGTGGTTAAAAAGTATATACATTTTTATTTAATTTTTTTTAGAAAATAACAGATCGTTTCACTAGATAAGAGCCTTATTCCTCGTCTGGGATCGTGTAGAGCCCTTTGAAGCTGCAATTTGAACCTTCAACCCATTGGTCCCCACTGAAGTCTAATATATGGAGGAAAATCCTGGAATGTTTTCCTCAAAAACCTAATTTCTTCTCAACTAAAAAAGAAAGACATAAAAATCTGATGATTTGGGGGTGACACACAACAAAATGGCAAAACATCAGAAATTATAACTTTTAAAAAAAATGTAGAAAACCTTATCAGCAGAATTAGCAACAATGTAGAACACATTACAGAAAATCAACCATGCAATATATAAAAATTCAAGTTTAAGATATACAAATGTATGCACACGGTCAGTGGTCTGAAATGCCTTTGGCCTTATGACAGTTTTTCAACAGGCCCAAAACTCTCTCAGTGTCCATGTTCACTTGTTTAATTGAGCGTTTGAGGAATTAAAAGGGAGCAAACTTTCCAGTGCACTTTCAATGGCCTACATTTTGGTCAGTGGACTTACTACTGAACTTAGGAGGGTCTCGATGCAGCATGCGGTGGACATCCAACCAGTTCTTTTTCAATGGGCTTAGTAATGGACTACGCCCATGTCAAAATACGTCACATTCTCATTCATTTTGAAAACAGGAAGAAGCATCGATAAGAAGATCATTTGTATTGTTTGCCAACCACTAAAAAATAAGCTGTTGTTTGCCGTGTCGGTAAGTAAAAAAAAAATATCTTTTGCTCTTTACCAAACGTTGACAACTTTAAGAACGTGTGCGTCATTTGTGTGCATGTGCATAAACAACAGTAAGTATTTTTAATTTCAACTTCACAAATGTTTGTTATTGGTTGAAAAATTTATGGTTGTGTGTGTTTTTTGTGTGTTTGTGGTGTGTGTGTGTGTGTGTGGTGTGTGTGTTTGGGGGTGGGGGGTGAGATGAGTGTTTTTATGTTGGGGGGGTCTATCTATCCACACATGTATGTATGTATTTGTGGCATGCATGCGTACACACACACAAATACATACATATATACATACATACATGTGTAGATAGATAGATATATAGATAGAGAGACAGATAGATAGATAGATAGAAGGCACAAGTCTTACAACAAAATCAATTATGAATCAATTTGCAATATTTTTATACCCTTCCCCCCCACACATAACACTCATCTCACCCACTCAGACACACACACCTTCATCGCCTTCAAGCCTGATGTGAGGGCAGTTCTCCTGGGTTTAGGGGTCCCTGCTGCAGTTTCACCAGTAAAGAAAATTACTTGTTACAGTTCACTTGAAGGACCACATTAGCCATGCAGTGGTGCATGGAGGTATGGTGAGAGCATTTCTTTAGATATTGATTGCTTTTTGTGGTTTAAAATCATAAATATGTTTATGTAGAATGATGAGGTAAATAATTTTTAGTGGACACATATACCCCCAACACGTATGTATTCTCTATTTTTAACAGGAGTGCCAAGAGGACATAAAGTGGAAGTTTGTAAGGGACATTGGTCCAGCGTGGTACAGAGTCATCGTGGGGAGTCGTTATTCTGTGGGGAGGTGACAGGGCCTGCTGTTCTCCAGATGGACAGTAAAAATCAACAGAATGCCATCAAAGACTACCTGGAGGGAGAATCGGAGGATATATTAAAGCAAGGAATCTCTCTGTGTAGTCTATGTATGTTTGTGTGTGTACTGCATGTCAAGAACTGTTTATCTGTGATTATTCAGCTGCTCAGACTTTATAATATTTGGAGCATACCTTCTGTTAAACACAACCAGTCAAAAGTTTTTGAACAGTGAGATTTATTTATGTTTTTAAAGAAATATCTTCTGCTCATAAAGCCTGCATTTATTAATCCGAAGTACAGCAAAAACAGTCCAATTTTAAAATATTTGTATAATATTTTGCTTTTGTAATATATTTAGCTATTTAAAATAACAATTTTCTATATTTCTATTAAAATGAAATTTATTCCTGTGATTTCAAAGGTGACTTACTCTAGTCACATGATCCTTCATTCCAATATGCTGATTTGATGCTCAAAAAAACATTTTATTATTATTATGTTAATACACTGAAGACTGGAGTAATGATGAAGAAACTTCAGCTTTGATCACAGGAATAACTGCATTTTTAAAATACATTCAAATAGAAAGCAGTTCTTTTAAATTGTAAAAATATTTCACATTACTGTTTTTGCTGTGTTTTGAATCAAATAAATGCTGGCTTGGTAAGCAGAAGAGACTTTAAAAAAAATAATAAAAATCTTACTGTTCAAAAACTGGTGGTGTAATTATTATTATTGTTTATTTTTTTTTTGTAAAATTGTACATGTAATTATTTTTATAAAATAATAAATATAAAAATGGCCAATGAAACAATGGATGCCTCATTCATTCATCTTTAAGTATGTGGAGGACCTGGACATGTTTCATATCAAGTTGTGATGAACAAGGCCTGAAGGTCAATGTCATGTTACTTATATAATCTATCAATGCAATCTTTATTCAGCCTAAGTATGTGTAGCCTACTGCATATGGGGAACTGTTGATTCTATCATTCAAATGTTAACACTTTATGATAAGTGGAATAAATCTTTAGAAAATTAAATGACAATTATACAATACCAACTTTTACAATAATTTTGCATACTTTTACAATACCAAAATCTAATTGTCCCCTTTAAATTTGATGCATTTTCAATTTTGCCTTGGGTAGGTCAAAATCGTTTTTTAATAAATGTGAATTTATCTCATTACATAAATGAACAAGGTAAGGTTTAAAAGTTTTAATTGACAATTAGACTACTTTAATCAACATAAGCGTTTTAGGAGCTGTTATGAAATCTGCTCCGTATATTAGACATATTAAATATATATTAGATTTAAGTTGTGCCATTTTAGCCTAGACATCCTTTACAAAAATAAGAAAACGTGTATTAGTAAAACGAAGGACAATATTATTTTATTTAGATCCCATTAACGTTCCATAAATTGCTTCAACATACTTCCGGGTTTCCCGGTACGGGGATGGGGAAATCACATGAGGAGACGTATTTAATATGGGCGTGGCTTTCGTTTACGTCACACTTGGACGTGGGCGGGGTTGTGTCGGGGATGGGCGTGACTTATGACGTCACATTTGGATGTGGGCGGGGTTGGATGTCCACCACAGGCTGCAGCGAGCCCTACTTACTACTGAACTAGAGAGAGCTTAATAAGCCACGCCCAGTAAAAATTGTTCAATAAATGGGTTGAGTTTGGGGCGGGACGATTATGCACGTAACGTGAGAAGTATTTGAAGGCATTCATATTTTTGCAGTTCCGTTTGGCTAGCTAATACTGCAGAAACCACACCCTTCAGTTTAAATGCTGATTAACCGCTGATTCTTTAACATTTATATACACGACACCTGAAATCACCGACCAACTGCTTAGCAAGTGAATGGATTAAAATAGCGTACTTACGAGCTGTGGGGCCCAATATATTATTAATTTGACATCCTTCAAATACGGGCTCCTCATGATGCTGCTGCATTTCATTTGTGGCAGTTAGCAAAAGACAATTCGTGCTAAATGTTTGGATAAATGTACCGCGCAAACTGAAAATGGGCGGTGCTTACCTGCCTGGACCTAGGTCGAGAACAATGGGTCTAAATAATGATTATATTTTAACACTTCACGATATATTTTCAATGTAAATGTATATTTAAAACTGTAAATATCATTATTCTGGTGTAAATTATTTTTTAAAATGGTACTTTACTTGGATGGCGTGGTCACGTGGTACCTAGTACTTTTCTCAGCGCTGGTCAGGATGAATCAATCCTAACAGTTTAAGAGAAATGTTTCATTTTTATTTCAGTTATCAATTCTTTATAGGAAATAGATATAAATAATATACTTTCTAGGTTAAAAATGTGTCAAATGTGTAAAAAAAAAAAAATTAGCTTTGAATGCGTTCCAATGGTGTATTTGGCTTTCTGAACGGCTGAGCGCCACCTTGAGGAAAAACTACAACTTTCTTTTTCCTAGGAAAGCAACGCAGCAAAGAAAATTTCTGAAGGACCAGTTGTGCAGTTTAGTGCTTAGTAATAAATATCCTGCTGTAAACTACCCCTCTACTTTAGCTCTCAAATCTCACTCGCGCCTGTGGATGCGTCACGTCAGGTTTGACGTCAATGCCATCAGACGTCAGTGACGTTTGAATGAAATTTTCAAAACACATTTCAAGACAGTTCCACCTAAATGTTTCCTTATCCTTGTATTTTTTAATTATGTATTTGCATAACCTAATTTTCTAATTTAATATACACAGCCATAGCTATGCATTCACCCAGATCAGATCTGAATGGTGGATCAGTACGTCTCTTTCATTAGCACTAATCTACATTTACATTTACATTGAGTCATTTTGCAGACTTACAATTGGGGAATACATAAAGCAATTCTTCTTAAAGAAGCAAACAGACACAGAAAGTGCTCATAATACCAAGTTTCAGGCATTGTTCAAATAAGTACAAGGCAAGCTAGAAAGGGAAGGAATAAAGATTTATTTTTTTCTTTAATTTAGAATGAAGTCAAGTAGCATTGGAAGAGATGAGTTTTCAGCTGCCGCTTGAAGATTGTCAGGGATTCAGCATTCCGGATAGGGGTGGGAAGATCATTCCACCAGCCAGGAATAGTGAACAAGAATGTTCTGGAAAGTGATTTTGAGCCGATGGTACCATGAAGCATCGCTCACTAGCAGATCTCAGACTTACGGAGGGGATGTTGATTCGTAATAGTGAGTGGAAGTAGGCGGGTGCTGAGCCTGTGGCTGTTCTATATGCAAGCATCAAGAAGTTGAAGTTGTGCAGCATGCTCCTTTAGAAAGGGCCTGATCTTTCTGATGTTGTGCAATGCAAACCTGCAAGATCAAGCAGTCTTTGGAATGTGGTCTTTGAAGGTCAGCTGGTCATCAAAGGTTACACCAAGATTTCTGACTGAAGTTGATGGGGTAACTGTAGAAGAACCTAGCTGGATGGAGAAATCATACTGTAGAGTTGGAGTGGCAGGGAAGACAAGAAGCTCAGTCTTTGCCAGGTTGAGTTGTAGGTGATGATCTTTCATCCATGCCAAGATGTCCTCCAGGTGGACTAATCTAATAGTAAATAAGGTGTATGAGAAATGGCACTACAATATCCTCACTACAATAGCTGATTGCGTAACTGTGCCTGTATTTTTTGGAGCATATAATCACAGCCCACCTGAATGCTACAATAGCAGCCGTCTTTGTTAAGTAGACTCAAAATGATTCTTTATTAATAGATTCAGTTTGCCTGCAGACAGCGTTGATTGTTGTACAGCACAGAAGAGCTTTTGTTTGTCAGGCCGAATCATTGAACTTAGTGTGATGAAGGCTGGCAAAACTCCAGTTTGGTGCAAATATTGATCAATATACTCACTGATAGGCCTACTAGAACTGAACATGGTATGATACATGCAGTGTTATTGTGCAGGTCACGCAACAAGTTCAGTCTGAGCTCACAGATACTGGAGCAGTTCATGATGATGATATACAAAAATATCTTTTTTTAATTATTTGCGATTTCAGGATGAGTTACTCATGCATGAAATACTAATAAACTGTCTGCAAAAGCACAGTTAAAAGTATTGCTATGGTATGGTATGGTATGGTATATATATATATATATATATACTGTATATATATATATATTTACAAAGTATTTGAATATTATGTTTATTTTCAGACTCAATTATTCAATATTAAAACTTATTAAAATGTACAGTACTGGAAAAATACACTGGATGTAGAATTTGAGCATCCTCAATGAACAAATCATATGCTTGATTATAAGAATATTTTTTATTATTGGGATTCTATAAAAAAACAAAACAATGGTTTTTATTCATCTCCTAAATCCAGTTATACATATATAAAAAATAAAGAACTCTTCCAGAAAATTAATTTACATTTATTAATTCTATACTGAGTGTCATTTATGAAGGTAATTTTGAACACTGTCTAACTTTTGCTCTCATATTGAAAATTTATTATCTAAAATAACATTAACTCAGTGTTATTTTAGTTATTTATATACTATTATTATTAAAAATTTGAATTGCTTTTATACTTAGTAATATTCTGAATATAATTTTTTTATAATTTCAGTTTCTATTTTTATTTCAGTTAAATTATTAGTAATTTTGTTTTGTGATTTTTTTGTTTATATATATATATATATATATATATATATATATATATATATATATATATATATATATATATATATATATAGGAATTTTGTCTTTAAATGAAAAAAAACTGAAATAACTGAAATAAAATAAAATATATAAATATATAAAATGTAATAAAATTACATTTTTTTAGCTTGTTGCCAAGGCAACATTTCTCATTTTCATTTAGTTTAACTTGACAAAAATAACTAAAAATGAAACTGAAAAAACCACACATCATAATTTCCAAAACTTTAACTATAGTGATACTACTGTAAATTTCCCCTTAAACAATCCATTACTAAAATAACATTGATCTGTATCTCTAGTAAGTGTCATAGAAAAATGTAATTTATATACTATATCATGATGTTTTATTGTAATGCTGATAAGCCATTTAGATGAACCTTTTAAATAAATCATTCAACATACTGTATACTGTTAAAATTCATGAAATGTCATAATGACTGTAAAGGAACTTTTTGACCTGACTGCACAGAACCTTAGGGTTCTTTTGATTACACTGGTTCTATATGGAACTTTTTATCACATCTTCTGCACTGTATTCTCATGCTCTGCTATATTTAAACTCCAGCGTCTCTCTCTTGTCTCTGGCTGAGCTGAACCTGGATGGAGCCCAGAGGCTTCAGATATTGATCACCAGCTAGAAAGGAAAGTGACCTTCAAAAACTCTATCTTCAACTTGGTGGATGATTCACTGCCTTTGAACAGGCCCCTTAAAGAGATGTAATTAATGCAGAAACCTGCGTGCCTGCAGCATTTGATTACCTGGAATAGACCAGGGGAGGCCAAGACCTGGCAGGAAATTTCTGCGCGATCAAGGTCTGTTTCAACTCTGACACACATCACATAGAGAATTCACCGCGTGCATGTGTTTTGTTTATGTCAGGTGACTGGCTCATGAAGTAAGAAATATATTGTGTGAAATCACATGGATAATTATGTTCATTTCTGAGTATAATTACCACCGGTTTCATTTGATTTATTTGTAGCTAGAGTACAATTGCATCTCCTTTTAGACATAATTAGAAGCGTGTGGATTTAGCAGGCATTATGCTTCTGACTGCTGCATTTCAGGACACATTTACATGAGGATGTGCATGCGACATAAAGAAGTAAGCTATTAGGGTTTAATTTCCATGTCTTTGGCAGCAAGTCACTTTATAAATGCCACACTACAGAAGGACATGAGAGTGTTTGAGGTGTATTATAGGAGACTTGAAAGATGTGTCTACTAATATTAACCTGTTTAAAGCTGCAGGTTCATATGAGATCATATGCCATTGTGCACACAAGACTGAACAATGTTGGACACGTCATTGCAATGACCTTCTGAAATGTCTCTATCAGTTCAGTTCAGCTTTGTTGGCATGACAATTGGAGAATAGCATTACCAAAGAATTGTAACATTATTTTTATATGTAAAAAGAAAGGTGAAAAGGAAAACTGATGAATCTTTTAAAATGATTATTATTAATTTTCTTTATATAATTTCCATCATGCAAGGGTTGTACTGAAAATACAGCAGGTTTCCAATGTTTTCCTAAAAGAGATTGATAATTAGTTCTCTGCTGACCTCTTGTGTAAGAAAGCTGAAATACACCTCAGGACAAAAATACGGGTTATAACAGTAAGTGCAAAAAAACAACTAATATATCTTGTTTTAAGAATGTCTAGATATTTGAATTGGAAAACAAGACAAACATACTGTAATATTTTTGCAGTGCATGCAACATTTAATGCCATGACCTTATGAATTTAAACCTTTTAAGAGTAATTTGTAGAAGGGTGAATTAATACCTTAAGACCTGCAGAAACCCTGCATTTGCCTTTCAGTGCTAGTGGTAGAGTTATTGGTTTATGTTTAGCATGTCTGTCAGCTTGAAATATTAATATATTATGTAAACAGGCTGAAGAAAAAAAGATAGCAAGATAACATCTAAGTATACAGATTTATTTTTTTTCCAATTCCATATTTGTGATCATAGTGCAGACATCCAAATCAGTAACAATAACTCCAGAATTTGTACAAAATCAAAACACTGGGGACACAAAACTTTGAAAAAGTCATACAGAATGACACTGAATTCGAAAATCCATTATTTTGGAAACTCATGAAAACATGTAAAAGCTGCCAGAAGAATTCAGTTTAGAGAAAATACTATTGAAGATTAAAACAGAGTCTTTTTAATATATTTACAGTACCATGACAGAGTAGATCACAGTTAGTTATAAATAGTCAAGTGATAAAATGTGAAGGTTTTCTTTAATGCTACGTGACGGGTTCAAACATGACAAACTAGAACTACTTTAAAACCAAATACAACACAAATAAAGAACAAAACAGAAGAACCAAAGAAACATGGACAATAGTATAACAATCAAACCAACAAACCAGTGAAAACAGAGAACACTGAAGTATAAAAACACAGCGAGACATCTACCTGATAGAACTTATAAATCTATTCAAAGTATAAAATCTGAGTTTTCAAAAGCTATTTTCTGGTGAATGGCACATATTTCTTCTGGCTGATTATCAGTGACAGCATGATCTAGCAGAACTGAGACCAGCTGTTAGACGACACCTGCAGCTGGAGGTAAAACTAAACCAATTACAGCTCCCTAAAAATAGAACACGACTGATTGTAAATGTTGCAGATTATTTACATCAAACAAATAAAATCGACAAGCACTACGGAGGCCCTCTGGGTGCGTTTCTAGTTATAATGAAATAAATTTTTAAGATAAGATAATTTTTTTCTATTATTTTTCAGGCCCATTCTTACACAGGAACAGGGAAAATATTTAACTAATAGATATCACCTCACTAATCACAATACATTAAAACAAATGTTTTTATACATTTCTGAAATGTTATGTTTAAATGTGCAAATTAAGTATTATCTAATTACATATTTACTAATTTGCATTCATTTCCAAAATAGGAACTAGACATTGGATAAAGCCAGGTTTAAAATTCTGACTTCGTTATGCTGACATATTAGAGTTAAAGGTTTTTATAGAAGGGATTTTGGATTTTTCATTATAAAATGGATAGTTGCGGTCCTTGCTTCTGATTGGTTGAGATGCGTTCGAAGCGGCTGTAAATTACACTACAAACATACACTTTTATTTACTTTTGTGTGTTGCTCGGCAACTACTTTGTTGGAACCACAACTGTTTCGGAGGAACTACATTATTTGGTGGAAGAATACTGTTTTTATTCATATCATTACACTTTATTTGCTCCATTTTATTCTGTGAAACTTTACTATGTATATGTATACGGAATAACCATTTTATAAAAGCAATAAGTCCCAAGAAGCCATGGTTTACAGTGAATTTATAACAGCTAAGGGGGTTTTAGGCACCCTTAGCTGTTATAAATTCACTGTAAACCACAGCTTCTTGGGGCTTATTGCTTTATTTTATCACTCCATAAATCAGAAAATACTGTCAAACAGCTAGAGGAGAAAGGAGAAAAAAAACTCACATTAATACAGATCTGTACTGTAAATGAAATCTACAGATGCAAATAGATCAAGTGTAATAAAATAAACACTTAAATGTGTATTTTGGATTTTTTCTTTCCACTAGTCTGGAAGTAAGCATGTTAAGAAAGCAAAATAGCCAAAAACCTTTTTACAAAATTGACTAGTGCATGAAAAAACAATGGTTTTGCCTGTAGTGTCTTGTCCTAAAGGACTCCAATGCACAGCATTATACTTGATTTAATCCATCTGATCACTGATGAGGTGAATTTAGTGTTATTTAGATTCAGGATGTCCTAGCAGAATGCAACCTTTAATACTCCGTAACATCTCTCCTTGGTAACAATACTTAACACGGTCGCCTTGGCATCAAACTGACCACTCTGAGCACTGCCTCAAGCCGAAAGCTCCAGCTCCTCTGGAAGGGCTGGAAGGGTTTCTTCAGCGTGAGGAACATCAGCTGAGCTTTGAGTCTCTGGGGTCTCTCTGGGAAAACCGGCTCCTCGCTTTCAGCAGCGGGAAAGCGCCTACTGTAGATGTCAGGGTGAGATCTCTAAAAAATAGAAAAATATATATCACACAGGGGAAAAGAAACAGATTGTATCTCAGATTTCAAAGTTTCTGAAATTTGCGGTTGAGTTACTGAACATGTCGTTTGACATTTAAAGAAATGTTCAGGGTAAAACAAATCAAGCTCTATAAAGACAACGGAACTCAATTCAATCACACCATTATAAGTCTACTGTGATAATTACATTTCAGAATTTTCCTGTAGTAATGCACGCCATGTGACAAATATCCCTTTAGTCCCTAAGTAATGTAAAAGGGATCTGTTCTAACCTGCTTTAGTTTCTTCTTCTTGTCTTTGATGGACATGTTCTTGTCTTGTATGATGTTCTCCAATAGTTCCACGATGGTTTCTTGAGAACCAGAAACCCTCTGCAGCTCAAACTCCTCTCTGCTGATCTGTCTGCAGAACGAGTGAGGTGGTGACGCCATGGAGGTGTCCGTGTCTGTCATCTTGAAGAAACCAAAGCATGCGAAGAGATCAGAAGTGGGGTGAGAAAGGGGCGTTAAATTTTACATTTGCATCTCTGAAAATAACCAAAAGAGAAAAGTTGCTGAAAACGTCCTCACCCTCAGGCCATCTTAGATGTACAGTAGATGAGTTTGTTTGTTCATCAGAATATATTTAGAGTCCATAATCCATAATATTGCTTTCTGAAAAAGTCATCCTGTCTGAATCAGGAGAGAAATATGCACAGATCAAGCACCGTTTACAAGTGAAAATGGTCCAAAACATGGTGGATTTTGATGCGAGATGACAACAGGAGATGGACTTTTTCCTTGGAGGAGGCTTTATTATGGATTATGGACTTATGGTCTTTATGATGAATTTGTTTCTTACAAACGCACAGATATTGTGATGTTTTTATCAGCTGTTTGGACTCTCATTCTGACGGCACCCATTCACTGCAGTGGATGCATTGGGGAGCAAGTGATGCAATGCTAAATCTGTTCTTACGAAGAAACAAACTCATCTACATCTTGGATGGCCTGAAGAGGAGTACATTTTTAGCAAATTTTCATTTTTGGGTGAATTATTCATTTAAATGTTTCATTGCGTGTTCATGTGTTCACAACTAATGTTAACAGATCTTTTAATTATAAAAAATGTATTAGTAAATGTAGAAATTAACATTAAATTCCTAAATGCTGTGTAAGTACTAGTGCTCATTGTTACTTCATTTTAACTAATGTAATTATTTCATGTTGTCAGATGAAACCTTATTGTAAAGTGTTACCAAATTTTCCTGGTCTTACTCTGCACAGTGATAACATTTTACCAACATTTTTATTTTTACCAACTCTTCTCTGATATAACCAAGAGTGTGTGGATGGCCAAGAAAAATATTAAAACCAATAATATAATATGATCTCAATTAATGCAAATATCTGCAATAATAATTACATTAATTCCCACTTAATATTTTCTCTCAGGAATACACCAAAGAAGTTGCTGTGGGTACTTTTTCATGATATTTTCAATCAATTATCAAGCATTAATAAACGACGTGGGATGCTGACCTGAGCTCTTCTGATGTGAGACAGATGCTCCTCGACAGATTTTCGTAGGTTGGATGGCCCCTTCAGCACACTGTCATGGTTATCAATCATAAACGTGACCAGCTTGGTGGCCAACAGCTCGTCCAAGTCCACCTCATCCGCAAATCCCAGAATGCACCGCGAGAAGGTCTGCACCATCTGCACAGGAGCGAAGGCACCCACAAGAGACAGAACGTGTGAAAGCTGTTCATCAAATCTACTTAAAGCTGAGCTGAATTATAAATTAACCATAACGTTTAAGGATTAGCAGTTATTTGCCAAATAATTAACTTGTATAGAGAACATCTATCTGAGGAGGTGAGTGATTTACCAGGGTACGTGCTCCTATGGTGTTGTTCAGAGGCGGGAGAGAGGGGTTGGCACAGACTTTAGCCATCAGATGCATTAACAGCTGCAGTTTACGACGGTTGGCTGGAGGCAGCAGGAGACAGCAGACCTGCAGCGCTTCAACCGCAACCGACTGCTGCTGCAGAAGCCCTGCGGGAGGAAAACCAAATTAACACAGCATTACAATTTCTGCTCATTCAGAGCCTAGGTGCTGTGAATCTTTACTTTAACAATGAAATGAAATTATTATTGTAAAATGTTTTTTTTTCATTAATGTTTTTGAATAATTAACTATAATAACGAATAATCCTTTAAAATAGCTATTGGTGTTTAAGTGTGTTTTTCAATAGCTGATATATATATAAGTCTCTCTATATAAATATATTATATATATATATATATATATATATATATGTTATATAAAAAAAAAAAATATATATATATATAATCTGTAATACTAGGTATTATATGATATACAAACTGGGGTCAGTAAGATCATTTTAATGTTTCTGAAAGAAGTCTCTTATCCTGTGAAATATTAAGATGTTCTATGTTAAATAGCACAACAATCCCCTGCGTATTAACACCAAACACATTGTGAACGATGTGCTTCGGGCTCAGAAGTTCGGCATCCAAAAGCCCGTCCAGAAACTGGAGACCCAAAACTGTAGTCTGTAAACTAATAAGAGAGTTCATCTTAAAACCAAAACCCCTTTTCTGAGCAGGAATAGAGCTTCTCTTTTGATGCTTACTGTGTTAGTGTCATTGACTTCCATATCTGGTCCACGTGTTTTGGGGTTAATTATCTCTTCCGGATTAAACGGCATTCAGGAACTTCACCGATGGCGATACTGTGTCTCTTATTCCACGACTCGGAATTCTACATTAAAATAAAAATATGTACGAAAAAAATGACAGTAAAACACAGCTCTTGTCAATAGTTCAAAAAGTCTCTTATACTCACCAAGGCGGCATATATTTTATCAAAAATATGGTAATATTGTCAAACATTATTACAATTTGAAATAACAAATTTCTATTTGAATATACTGTAAAATTTAATTTATTCCTGTGATCAAAGCTGAATTTTCAGCATCATTTACTCTAGTCTTCAGTGTGACATAATCGTTCAGAAATCATTCTAATATGCTGATTTGCTGCTCAAAAATATTACTTATTATTATCATAAATTCTTTTATTGAACTGAGCCTTTTGTGTTGACCCTCAATTATGTTAGGCTCCCAGCCATAACACAAAAGGCTGGGTTCAATAGGGGAATTTATTCAAAGACAATAATCTAAAATAAGGTGCAGGAAAAAATAGACGGGAAAACAGAAAATAAAACAAAGGGGAGAGCAATTGGACTGCCACTTAAAATCCCACCGCCAAAATGTGGCAACAGGTGTAGGGGATCTGCACATAAGACGACACAAATACAGAAAACAAAACACTTCTGACCCCTGGAGGGCAGACAGATCATTACAAAAGGCAAAAAATAACCAATTAAACTACACACATGTAACAATGCTGAAAATATATAAAGTGAAAAATAAATAAACTGGAGTGACATGTGGCCAAGCATTGTGTCCCATACTTGGAATTTATGCTCTGCATTTATCCCATCCAAGTGCACACACACAGTAGTGAACACACACCTGAAGCAGTGGGCAGCCGAGGCTGCAGCACCCGGGGAGCAGTTGGGGGTTCGGTGCCTTGCTCAAGGGTCGTGGTATTGAGGGTGGAAGAGAGCACAGGTTATTCACTCCCCCCACCAACAATTCCTGCCAGACCTGAGACTTGAACCCGTGACCTTCAGGTTATAAATCCAATTATCTAACCATTAGGCCACGACTGCCCCTAACAGTTGCACTACTTGTTTTTACTGTTATATAGGTACAGAAATGTGGCCTTGGTGAGCATAAGATACTTCTTTGAAACCATTAGATAGTGTAAACTCGTTCCACAGCCAAATGTACCATAAGAGGCTTCATTGGGATCTTCTCCGGCACTGCCATCTCCTCATAATCGTCCCAGCGTGGGATTCTGGGTACTAAGCAGTGATCTCTTACAGGTGGACACACTGGAACAGGCTTCAAAGGTGATTGTGGTGGAAATCTGAAACATTTAAATCATTTATTATTAGAAATTTTTTTATTATAATGCAACACACGCACACAAACACACACATATAATTTTTTCTATTGTGCTTAAAACAATACAGATTATTTCAAAGCAGCGTCGCATCAGGAGGAAAATAACAGTGATAATGTTGTAAATGTAATTTTTGAAAGATGGCTATGAAAGCACCTGTATAAATGTCCACTATCCACAAAGTCTTCTTTACCAAATCGTCCTTTGACGTCCTCGATGACGTGATTTTTGAGGAATTTTTGGAGTAACTGGAGCGTTTGGTAGCGTTTATATATATAGCTATATAAAATTCAAAATTTACCATTAATGTTGTTTTAACTGCAAACTGTTGAGAGGTTTACAGTGTAACACTGTTGTGTTAGTTCTTTTAATTAATATTTTGGTGTGTCTATGTGTCAAATACGTCCAAGATGGCCCATTTTGGTGTCTGCCACAAATTAAATTTACAAAAGCGATTTTAGATACATATAAAGCACATTAAATGCAAGTGTCTACTTTAATGTTTCAAGTAACTTTCATGAAAATAAAATGTCAAAATATGAGTGAAATACTGTTCAATCGTCATTCAGCGTAACAGTTAGGCTTATATTGATGTAAACATGAAACAACATACTTATTCAGACCTGTAGCCTACTTGTTAAAATACATAAAAGATTAAGTGATCATATTAAATTTTATTATATTTTAAGTGATTAAAAAAACTTGCTGACAAATGGGTAAAACCTAGTGGTTTAAAGGATTTAAAATGACAATTAGATCTGGGGGGCATTGTATGAAAAAGGTTTTTTTTTTTTTTTTTTTTTTTTTTTTTTGCTCAGAAAAGATTAAATTAAGAATGATACATTTTAATGTACAGATTTTTTTTTTTTTTTTTTACTATTAAACTTATATATTTTTTGGTGCTTGAAAACCTCTTGATCTTTGATCCCGATGCCAAAAACGTATTATTTTATTAATAACTATGATGGAGTAACTGGTATTTTGATGGGAACTGCAGTTACTATGTTGAACTTTTGTTACCCAGGAATTTTCCCTCAGGGGAGTTTTTCTAGATGTTTGCTGAATGTAGGGTGAACTCAGGTTAGCTATTTTCTGTTCTGTCCAGGTTTGGTTCAGCCAAACTAAAGCCATGGGCAAAATAATGATATTTTTAGTGGTTACCTTGACTAGTTTAAAAATCAATCACAGACCAAAGAAACAACATTGAAGGAAACAGCCAAGCGAACAAAACTAAATAAATGTTATTATAGATAAATAATATGTGCACTGTTTTTATTTTTATTTTAATGTTTTACATGATTCCCACTTATTTATATTCGCGATTTCTAATATTTGTACAGGCTTTACTTTTTTTTTTTAACGTAGTTGCAAATAAGCAAATCATTTAATTTTATATTTTAACAGATTTGTTACGTGACAGCATTAATTAAAGTTAAACTTAAGGATCAAGCCACTCCCATAATAGCTGTCACCACTCAATTTAATCTGTATAGCATGTGTGTAAAACTCTAATACAATTATGAAGTAATAATTTTATGACGAATAAAATCAACAACATTATCTTTAAATGATTATTATTTAAAATTATTGTCCCTGGATCAGTAGGATAGCCTACTCTTGTAATAAAGTAGCGGTGGTAGCGGCCAGAGGTCCTGGTCCAATCATTTTACCATCCATTTAAGCCCGATTAATTTTTTATTCTTCTTCTTTATCCATTCACTGAGTTCATCTCCGTAAACATCTCCACACCAGTCACTTCAGTTTTGAAAACTGACACACTCCTGCCAATAATGTGTTTGGCACACGAAATCAGTCACGTGACGTTCCTGTCTTAGCAAATATGGGCATCACCTTTACCCGGGGCTGACCAAGTGCAGTATGGGAAGTGTAGTTTAAGTGCGCTGTTGAGAACTCGTAATGAAAGCACAAGAATACCAAGAGATAGTGACAAATAATTTATTTTGTTTCACTATAAAACAATTTCTTTTTCACAGAATTGGAAGTTATTTAAAAAGACAAAAAAGGAGAAATCCTTTAACATTTTTCTGGTCTTCCATTTCCTTAGAACATAAAAGCATGACGGGTAATTCCTACAGATCAACGTCATTTAAAAAGATCACATTAAGAAAACAGCAACATTAAAGAATAAATAAGTCACACAACATAAATCACTGACAAAATAACTTCAGATGATGTCACTTCTGCGGTACACGGTAAACTTTCAGGTTCGAGCACAACCAGGTAGATCAGTCAAGCGTTACTCAAGGGTCAAAGGGCTTCAGGCTCGTTTAGTCACAACTAAAACATAACCTTCAAAAACCCTTTTAGCAACAAACTTCAAATCACCTTTGCTCTCATAACCTTTTCAGATTTGGCCAGCAGTTCAATCATACTCCAAAGCTGAGAAATTCAATATTTACAAGTTAGAGGATATAGGATGAAAATACTGTACTTCCCCACCCCACACTCATTTCAAAGCCTTAAGTGAAGACAACAAAAATGAGGACAGCATCTCTAGTGAAACACCAGTGTGCAAGTTCGGACGTCTTAAATCCAGTGATATAAGGTGGGTGTATTCCACATTAGTTTTAACATAAAACAGGGAAGTGGAACTTGAACGGATGAAATAAAAAGGAATATTCCCACTTAATAGGTTAGAGATTCACTTTTAGATGGCCAATGGAAAGATCACTCATATTTCTTGAGAAGGTAGTTTCCATTCTGAAGAACCTTAGGTAGCCTCTTGCCCTTGGTGTAGGCGTGATAGTAGAAGTTGAGGAACAGGACCAGGAAGATCAGCCCATATGAACCGATGACGTAGAGAAACACGGGAAACTGGTAAGGACAGTCCTTCATAAAGAAGAACTGGCCTATGTGAGCGGTGATCAGCACAAACTGAATCTGACATAAACAGAAGGACCGAGTTAGAACCAATTTAGTGTCCAGACGTCAAGAGCCTGGATTTCAACAAAGGACATTGGAGATGGGTAGATAAGCTTGTAACTTACCAGCTGGATAGTGGTCATATACTTTTTCCACCACAGGTACTTCTGGTAGGCAGGTCCCAGGGCGGAGAGAGCGTAGTAGGTGTACATTATGACATGGACGACGCAGTTCAGCAGGGCATGGAAGGTTCCCAGACCACCTAAGAAAGCAAAATACACCATTAACACCTAACATCAGATATAATTAACCCCAAAAAAATGACTATATATGTGCATACAAGCAAAGTGGAAGACCACAGCGGTCAAGCACCTTCAATTCATGCTGTTCAGCTTCAGAAGACTAAACTAGTGCGAATAAATAAGCTGAATAAATAATCTTTCCATTGATGTATGGTTTGTTAGGATAGGACAATATTTGGCTGAGATGCAACTATTTGAAAATCTGGAATCTGAGGGTGCCAAAAATAAAAAATAAAAAAAAATAATAATAATAATAATAATAATAATAATAATAATAATAATAATATTATTCTAAATATTGAGAAAATCGCCTTTAAAGTCGTCAAAATGAAGTTCTTGGCAATGCATATTACTAATCAAAAGTTAAGTTTTAATACATTTACAGTACAAAATATCTTCATGGAACATAATTTTTACTTAATATTCTAATGATTTTTGGCATAGAAACAAAATCTATAATTTTGACCCATACAATGTATTTTTGGCTATTGCTACAAATATACCCCAGTGACTTAAGACTGCTTTTGTGCTCCAGGATCACGTATGACTTTGGTTAATAGTCAAAAAAATGATTGAGTTTTTGGTCCCTCCATTGAAAGTCAAGATAAAAACTTGCGAGATCTGAAAAGATCATAAAGGTGTTGTGGTTTAAAAGTCTAAATTAATGCCTTTGACCTTTTTGGATCAAAGTTTTGGTTGTCTGGACTTTCAGTGGAGGGAGAACCTGCTCAGTTTTTAAGATTAACCAGAGTTACATGGGTTTGGAATGAAGCGGAGGACAACTTTAAGTTTTGGGTGAATGTTCCCTTGAAGTGTCGGTCTCATAACACTTTACCTGCAGCGAATCGGACCCCAAACCACCAGGTGAAGGGCATGATGGAGTGATGGTAGACATGAAGGAAAGTAACCTGGCTGTTCTTTTTCCTCAGGACAAAGAAAACCTATGAAGTCAAGGAACATGTTTAGCATTGATGGTCCATTATAAATTCTTAATTTTCTTGTTCTGAATATAAAAGCAGCCCACTTACAGTGTCAAGCATCTCAATGAACTTGGAGAAATAGTACAGCCAGCAGGTCCATGCCATCTACAAGGAAACAAGATGGTTAAGGAAGTGTCAAATTGTTGCACGCGTCAGCGGCAACAAATGCACTGTTACAAGAATGTGCTCCATTCACATACCCTGAGAGCCTGAGGAGAACTGGAATAATCCACGAGGTCACACCCATAGGTGTAGCCGTTCGCCCAACCAGACATGAGAAACTGTAAGAGGAAGACAACGCATTCTAATAAACATGCAACAATAGAGAGAATAAAACAAAAACTAGAAACTCATGATGCAACATGTTAACAAACCTCGTAAATCAGGTAGAGGGAAAACGCCACAATGCTGAAGTTATAGATGATCATTGGACGCTTGAGGTCAAAGGGCTTCCGGTTTTCCATCAGCCGAGGCCCCAGCGTCGTCACAAAGTAGATGTAGGCAGCGATTATGAATGTTTGAGGGAAAGGGGAGGCCATAAGTAGCCAGTTCTCAGTTCGTGGATCTACAAGTGAGGCAAAAGACGTCTTATTTCCCAGGCAATAACAGAAACTTACACAAACGTGCTGTCAGTGCAAACTCACCTGCTTCCTTAATCCACTCATCATAGAGCAAAACAGCTCTTGAGGTCAGTGTGTTGAAAGCCATATCTAAGGAGTCTTTATGTTTCTCTTCTGGTGGAAAAAAAGAGAGCAAATTATTAAGGAGATATTTAAATAAACTTATTTGTAAACCAAAATAAACCTGTTAATGCTTTCTAGCTTTAAATGTAGAATAGCTTTCCTCTTTTCCATGCAAACAAGGTTTCAAATCAAGCTTGTGCCATAAACCGTCAAATTCATCAAGGGGAATTAGAAAGAATTTCCCAAATTTTCACATGGAGCAAACATGCTACTGATGCCACTCCCAAAGAGACAAACCATCCAAACCACTCCCAAACACAACTGGAAAGACGTGAAACCCCAGTAGATTCCAGATGATCCACTGATTTTTAGCATTTGAACTCCAAATAACACATCTAAACTTTTGAACAGCGCAAAACGTATTCCCAAACAGCCAGGTGTACTTCAACGGGAAATCCTGAAATCGAATTAATACGAATCCTGGTGCGACTCCCACTAAAAAGCAAAAACTCAAACCTTAAAACCCAAGGATGTGCTCCTTCCACGCTCTCTCTCCCT
This sequence comes from Cyprinus carpio, assembly GCF_018340385.1. Lineage (NCBI taxonomy): Eukaryota > Metazoa > Chordata > Actinopteri > Cypriniformes > Cyprinidae > Cyprinus > Cyprinus carpio. Next base: position 17,615,907 of record NC_056581.1, on the reverse strand, counting down.
CGTTCGCTCGGGCAGCTTACTGGTATCAATTGCATGACTCAGTTTAACCTGCAGAACTTATACACCTGTAACCGTGGCTCCTCCCACAATTATTCATATATGGAGGTTCCGTCCCATGAAACTTCCGGAATTTAGGTCGAAACTTTGAGTCGCGAGCACATTGGCGTTTCCACGGTGACCTGAATGAAAATATGAGCGGAACGCTGTACGAAGGTCAACAGCAGGTGTGTGGCTTAATTTTGGAAATGGTGGACGATGTGCAAAATATGTTTTCAAGGAACTTAACGGGGAAAAAAAGATGTGTTTTTACCCTGGAATCAACGGGAAAACGGGGATAGTTGTCGTACTTGTGATATTTCTATGAATATTTCTCAGAGTGGGGTCATCCTTGAAGGTCAAGACGCAAAAACTTAAATTATTTTTTATAAGGTCAAGATTATACACTGCTATTGCCCAGGTGAAAAGAAACACGTTGACCTTTTGTGACAACATGCCCAGATTTTACCCAACTGATAATACAAATATGTCTGATACTAGAATTTAGCTTAAAAGACAGAATTTTGAATAATAATAATTATTATTATTATTAAAGTAATAATACTAGAATTGTAGTATTTAATACTTATAATTTATAATATTAAATATTATATAATATAAAATTTTCTAAAAATAGTTTTTTAAAATTCAACATAATGATTAATCAAGTACAATGAGAAATGCAGAATTAAACATTGCAGTAATAAGGGGGAATGTATCAATAAAACTAGGCTTTTTTCCCCCCATTAAGCATCATTTATTTATTTTCTGTTGTGTTTCTGTTTGTGTGTGATTCACCCTTATATTGTTGTTGACTTCCGTCACCCTGGTTTCAGTTTCAGGGCTGGGTCACCCCATCAGTGAAGACTATTAGATGCCTGAATGAGCTGAGGGGTTCTGTTGCCTTCAGAGTCATTATTGGACAATAGAAGAGTCGTACACCGTTGGGTGTGAATAATAAAACTAAGCTACGAGTGGAAAAAGGAGGGTGTATGTTAACCAGAGAAAAGAAAATACAGGCCCAGTGATCCCAGTGTTTCTATATGGCTTTGTAATGTTTGTCATCATAATTAGTATGTGCGTTATGCAAATACATGTTTTATAAAATGATCCTTGTGAAGGAATGCTTCTATTAATCTGCTTGCCCTTTACATTTGGTTTCATAATTATTAAATATAAAAACAAAAATTAAATGTGATCAAGATCGAATGCATATTAGCTCATTTAAAAACAAAATGCAAGTGCAGAATGAATGCAAGATCCTTTTAATAAGCTTTTGAGAGATTTATATATTTTGTTTTGGATGTCAAGATTTCAAGAATACACACATAAGCATTTTTTTATGAAAGCGTTGAGTAACACAACAGCATGTGAAACCCTGAACATACCTTAGCTGTGATAAGCATTTCAGTCCAGACAAATCTGGTTTTTCATACAAAAATGATGCCATTGTGATAAGTCATTGATGATTGATTTAATAAAAAATATGCTGTTGTTATTTAAGGTATTGTAGACATTTATGTATATACTACAACTAATTTAAATTCTTTTTCTCAAAATCTCTCACAAAATCAAAACAGACACTTTGGAGAAGGTGATCAGCCCTTCAAGTACCAGAAGAATATTTTTTTTTTTTTGATGGACACAGAAACTTTAAGAGTTAGTTCACTCAGAAATGAAAATTCTATCATTTACTCACCCTCATGTTATTCCAAACCGATAATACTTTGGTTTATCTTTGAAACACAAATTAAGATATTTTCAATGACACCTGAGATATTTCTGTCCATCCATTGAGAGTTCAGGTAACCACAATTTTGAATATCCTTTAAGGTCGTAAAGGCGTTTTATAAGTATTCCATTTGAATTTTTTGTGAAGAGATACAATCACTTTATATGATGAACAGATTTGGTTTAGGCCTTTATGACGCCTTTATGGCTTTTTTTGGATCTTCTAAGTTTTGGTTACATGGACTGTATCTGGAAGCAAAGAAAGCTTTCAGGTTTCATTTCATTCTTTTTTTGTGTTTGATGGTTTTTAACTACAAGAGAGTGAGTTAATGATGATTATGATGATGATTTCACTGAAAAATGAAGATACAGAGGATAGTTTTCCAGTGAATTGATGATTTTAAAAAGCACCAAATATCAGGAGAACTGTTGTAAAATGTATTGAAATCTATAAGGAATTTCTAAAGTTGACCTTGCATTCTAATGTATTTTTCAAATTTGTCCAAATGGGAGAGACTGTTTATTCAGTTAATGCAAGTTCATCTGAAATATGAGTTGCTTTTTTAAATGGCACATGGATGTTAAATTTCTTGGATGAATGTTCTATTCTGGAATGTTATGTTTTTATTAAGGCAAGCAGTTTTCACTAGTAACTCTTGTACATTCTTCCTCAAATTTCTATGCAATGCTAAAAGTAAAAAATTATGTGAATGAGTGTTGAAGATTTCACTGTTATGTAATAACATTTTTTAAATGTTTGACTAAGAAGCTTCATTTTTCCAAACAGTAATTCATTGACATTTAACACAGTAAAATCAGATTCTGAAGGTGAAGAAATTCCTTAAAATCTACAATTTAGATTTGTATTTATACAAATAAAGTAAAGGATTATCAGTCCAGCACAAAGGTTAAAGAACCCAGGAGGGCTTCATGTTTCATAGATGATACCTAGAACAGATCTAAATACTCTACAATATGACATCAAGAACATTTTATCTCTAAAAAAACTATATAGCTCAACCTAAGAACCCAATACAGCCAAAAACAGTTGTTGATGGAACAGTTCTTTCCTCAAGTTTGTTCAAGTCAAGTTTGTTCACTTCTGAAATGACAGCAACACAAAAAATGTTCTGATAGAGTAGATAAATTCCATGGTGAAGGGCTCATCTGAATGAAGTGATTACAGAAACTTGGGTGTGCTGTTCTGTGTTACTCAGTGAAACCGGCTAGTCGAGCTCTGGCAGGACAGAGCCAGAATCATCACTACGTGCTCGTATATCCTCAAACTATTGTCTTATCATCTAGAATCAGCGTTTTCAATCAGGGCTTCGTGGAGATTATGTATACATAGATATAGGCAATTATACAAATAATAATATAGAACATATATAACAATTTTTACATGACATTTCTTTATCAGTACCTGGGTCTTCAAAGGTTGAAAACCAAAAAAGTCAAAAAGGGAATAGATCAAACAGTACGATGTAAAAATTATTTTAAGTTTAATTCAGTGTGTTACTTGTCACTTCTTTGTAATTATTTATGAAATCTACTAGCACTTTCTAAATGAAAATTGTTACTACAACATTTTTTTTAGTGTGTAATATAATTTTTGGATTAAATCAAAGTATAATATAATTTTTGGACTTGGTTTCAGTGCAGAGTTTATGAATGCTATTAATGAAGTGTTCAGTTTTCTGACTGTTTTTTCTATGCTCCAATTTTATCATCCTACTCGTATACGGTAAAATGATAATAAAAATAAAATAAGCACATATGTATTTCTGTGTACTTTACATCTCTCAGGGGTACACATTCAGTGTGGTAAAGTACTTCACAGAAAACTGTGTACAAAAATGCATTATAGTTAGTGCAAACACTTAAAATAAACAAAGGCGTTGTGACAACACAAAACGTGAAAAATGTTACTAATAAATCAGGTTCGGCAGGTAAAGTTAAAGAACTTTGGCCTGTGTTGTTACATCTTGTTAAACACAGTAATGGAATGCTAAATAATGAGACGATACATAACTGTAAGTCATTTGTAGCCATTCACCGTTTTTTATAAACTTGCTCTTGGTTATTATGAATATTATATTATATTAAATATTTGGATAACTGAGCATTTTCACTTAAATACTTATCAAATGCATCAAATGCTGTAGTTTTGGTCTTAACCAATCAGCAAAGAGTAAATTTCTTTGGCACATTACATTTGAGAAGTGTATAAAAATCACCAAACAAAGGATAAACTACAGTAAAGCTATTGTATATAGAAGCAATGAGAACTCTGAGTAATTTAGGAAATGAATCATCAGAGGAGCATCAGACAAATGCAGTGTTGTTACATACCATAGATTTTCTGTGATGTTAAAAATGATTTGGTCTCATCAACGTCTAATGCCTCAGATTGATATCACGATCAGTTTATATTGGTTTAGGCAGCGATAAACTACTTAGTCTCATAGAAATAATCAGTTTCTTAGACTCAAGCATCTAACAGATTCATTCTGCTATATACATACCGTATATTACCCCATATATTGTGTTATGTAACATTTCATAAAGTTTTGTATTGCATATTAAAGGGATACTTCACCCAAAAATGAAAATCTGTCATTATTGATTCACTCTGAAGTTGTTCATTACCTGTATGAGTTTTGAGCATTAAATAAGTTATTTAGAAGAATGTTTATAGCCAAACAGTTGACGGTAGCCATTGACTCCCATAATATTTTTTTCCCCCAATAATATGAAAGTCAATGGCTACCGTCAACTGTTTAGTTGCCAACATTCTTCAGAATATCTTCTGTTGTGCTCAAGAGAAAAAAAGAAACTCATATAGCTTTGGAACAACTTGAGGATTAATTATTCCTTTTAAGTCTGACTAGATTTTTCTGATTATAGTTTGAGCAGAATTTGCTTCCCATAATCTTATTAGGGAGTTCTAAGTGGTTGCCAAGGCATTGCTTGCGGTTGCTGATTGAGTTTTCTAGTAAACTGATGTAGTTTATTCCTGGCCTGTCTCATTATGTCCACTAGAGCGCTCCAAACACTAGGTTTTCTTGATCTCTATATGATACAGGAAGCTCTCTTTATTTGCTATTCCATAATCATCACTCCTCCTACTGTCCTACAGACACTCACTCACAGTCTGGAAATATGAAGCTGTACTTTATTCCTGACCAGTATTCATGACAGCTCTCTTCTGAGTCAGGATTACGTTCATTGTGCGCTCTGCGGTGTCTGGATGAACTCGTGTGTGACATCTGGGATACATTTATTTGCACCACGGTATTTTGTTGGTTTGGAGTGATGCTGATATGTAACTGGCATCGCGACACTCATAGGCTGGGGACATTTGAGTTCATGAGGATCAGGGGTCATTGTGAAAGAAGAATCTGATCATGCATTAATGTGTCTACAACAGAATTGACGATTAACAGGATTATAACCAAATTAAAACTGAATGAGACATCATGCTGGGGAATGGAGAGTTATATACGGTGAAGAAGAGGAAAAGACCTGCTCACAAGAGGTAAAAAGTTCGTTTAAAGGAGTTTATTTTATTAATTTGTCAAGGATACGATTTTTTCATTAGTGGATTTAAAATCTAAACGTTAAAACATATGAGAAAGATTGTTTTTGCGTATGTTTTTTTATTGCTTGTCAACATCCCTCGTCTTAAACTATCACTTCACACGCGAGATTCAGAGAAGGGGGGCGAGTGCAGTGTTGCCAAGTCCCCGGTTTTCCCGCGAATTTGGGCTACTTTAACACTGTTGCAGGTTGAAAAAACCCAAATAAGGTGATATTGAGCCACTGGAATGCGAATGTTACCAGGGGAACTTTCCAAAAAGGAAAAGCGTGTATTTTACCCCCCGGAACGCTATTTTTTTATTTAAAAAAAATAAAAACGAAACGCGATTGGGTGAGTTTTTGGCTAGTTTTGAGTAGCAATTGGGCGGGTTTTAGTGCGAAAACCTGGCAACCCTGGGAGAGTAGGAGGGGCTACATATATAACAAACACACACACGTGGTTGCCTTTCAGCCTGTAAACGGTCTAGTCAAAAAATGTAAATCTTATTTGTTCTAATGAAAACTACAGGAAACAAGTATGTGCATGAAACATAACATTAAAAAACTGACTTGAGCCCAATGTATTCAGGTTTCAGGTCCAGACCCCAGAATGTGTTTATTTGCACATTTATAAACTCAATAACGTTGACTGGACGATTCTGCGCCATTTGAGGAAATTTTGGCAATTACATCTGCTCCGTTTTTTTAAACCTTTAAACCAGTGTTGCCAATTCAGCTACTTTGTAGCTAGATTTAGTGCCTTCCCCGCCCCTTTTGAAACATTTTTTCGAAAGTTTAGGGACAAATATAGCAACTTCTTGGACAAACCTTCTCTAAGTTCTCATCTTGCCCACTTATGTATATTCATCTTTATATAGATCAGTGAATTTGCCATTATGATGTCATCTAGTGACATTAAGCGATCAGTTTTAGCTACTTTCAATTGAAAGCAACACTGCTTCAAAAGCAAATATATCACCTTTTAATGCACCTGTCGCAGCTCGATAGGCGTTTAACCAAACACTGTGCATGAAAGTTTCTGTGATTACAGAGAATTAATATTTAATTATCTAAGAATCATCCTATTGCAAATGTTGTAATGGTAGAAACGCACCTTTTCGAAACTGCTGGTCAAAACTGTTTAAATGCAACCAAACCGCATGCCACACCTGCAGAAAACATTAAATATGAAGGGTCTGTCTAATATGTATTTCTTTTATATAATTTGCATTGTTTTGTTTGTTTGATGGAGAGCTTGGCCAAAAAGCTTTTAACTGCTATCTCTGAAAGCACACGTACATCACAGAGATGTCTGTTTGACGTCTGCATTTACATCTGCAAGACGTATTTTTAAGAGTGTTTGTTCATCTGCAATACGTCTATAGGACGTTTCCTATCAGATGTTAAATAGACGATTTGAAGATGTCTTCAAGATGATTTAGAATGTATCTTAAAGACGTCTGTCAGATGTTTGTACACAGCAGATGCTTTCCAGATGAAGTGATCTTTAACAGACATCTTGCAGACGTATGTGTGCTATCTGGGTTTGTCTCTGTAGATGTACACAGTGTTTTATTTGGTTTCAAATGGCCTTCTGTGTGAACTGTGCAAGTTACATGGATATGAATTCTCAGGTCTGTCCACTGACCGTTTTTATTCTTGTAGTTGTGGCCTTGAGACTAAACATAACGATGCCACCAAATCAAACCCTTCAAAGCGTCACAGAGACCGGCTGAACGGGGAGCTGTGCAATCTGACGGCTCTTCTGCCGCTGCCAGAGGAGGTCCGAACCCGACTGGACAAACTCAGTGTGCTCAGACTCAGTGTGGGATACCTCAAGATCAAAAACTACTTCACTGGTGAGTCTCAGAGAGATTCAGAGATATCTGCCTTCTGTGTATTCAGGGGAATATGTGAGTCATGGAGGTCAGTGCATTTTAAATGAAACTGTGTATTAATGAGTCTTTGAAGCAGCTGGCAGGTGCTGATTTTGTTCATCATTTGCAAAATGAAACATTTTCAAGAAACGAATGAATCATAAATGAGTTTGATTTTTCATAAAGAAGGTAAAGGCTGTTATTAGGACCATTACGGTTTTATTTTTTGATGAAACATTATTTTCATGACAATTGAGCACATTTACACCCTAAATTCTAAATTCTCTGAAAGTTCTGTATTGATGGGGAACCATTGGAGCAGGTTATAATGTTCTGCTCCAGTTTTCAAGGAAGTTTGCTCATCTCACTGCCAAAAAGTTGAAAAGTCGTTTGTTTCTCTGTGTAAAGCAATTGTTCCTGTATGTCTGTGCCATCACATGTTCACATGTATACACATTCGTAACTGCATATATTATATTTTGCTGTGCATATATGCAACAGTACATATCGGATGTCAACCGTTTTCTGAAATGTATCGTAATACTCAGGGTAAGAGAGTAGAATAATGCTTTACTCAAGTCAGTTTTGCATTCAACTGAAAAGCAAAGTTTTAGCCAAAAAGGTCACTCATAAATATGCTGTCTTTGCCCTCTGTTATGGTTTGGCCTTATGTTTTAGCAGGACATCTGACACCCAGAGCAAGAGATATGCACCTTCTGTTTCTCTCAAAATTGATGCAAAAGTTGTATTTTATTTCATTGTACAAAAATGACCAAATTTTTTTGCTTTTTTGCAGATAAGTCCATTATGCATGCTGTTATTAATGGATTTACCTGAGACCTTATGTAAACATCATCATGTAAAACAAACCAACAAACAAAAAAACAAAAATGTCAGTTGCAAAGCAAGAATTTCAGTTGCATTCCTTGGGCTCTTGGCTATTCCCCCCCCCCCCCCCCCCTCACTTTTTATTTGGATTTTCTCCACATGAACAGACTGTATCATACAATTACAGATACTATTCACTGATATCATTAGCTACATATACACATACAGTATATCCATTAATATGTGTATTCTGTCTCTTTTGTTAGTAAAAAAGGCCATCTAGCAAGAGAAACAGAATAAGGTTACTTGCAAATAGAGTGCGGGAAGGTATACAATAAGAGATCCATCATGCATTCACAGGAAACAGAAATAAAGAAGGGAGAAAATTAAATAATAACAAGAGTACATATAGTATGCGCAAGAACAGCAACTATAAACAATGAACAAATGAAGAAACACTATTAACCATATAATATAATAACAGTTGTAAAATGATAAACAAAAGACCACTTGGTTATTTTCTTGTGCTCATCATGATTTTCTTCATTTTAGCAGAGCTAGAAGTGAATCAGTGCCCAAGTGGCTTTACTTAAATATTTCTAATGACTCAACTGGACATTGTGTTCTCATCACACCCACTGGGACAGAACATGTGTTTAGTAAGATCTTTCACATTGGCACCCCAAAATGACTTACAACTTAGCAGCTTCATCCTGTTTTGTGGTTGAGTTGACTGATCTAAGTTCAAAATTTCAAGTGAATTAGGCCATAAATATTTCTTATGGGCAATGAAACTGTATATTGGATTATTTATGTTAAAAATATAAGCTTTTGTTGTAAAGAGAATGGCATTATTTAGTCGTTGGAGTCTGAATTGTCATCCCTAAACGTTTCACCCTAGTAGTTGTGAATAAATACAAAAGAATAAAGGTGAGAGAGGCTTGTTGTGGAGTCAGACAGGACTGTGATAGACTATGAAGGAGTGTTTGGGTGTGTTAACTTAGAGATGTTTAGGAGACGCGCCAGCAGCAGCACTTTGATGTGAAGGTGAACATGTGACACGATTTCACAAGATATCACAGACTCCATAAATCTAGTTTTTTTTTTTTTTTTGCTAAAAATGAATGAAAAAAACACAAATGTATTCTTTGTAATTCTCTTAATCTCATGAACAACCACGAGTGTGTATTTTGTCAATTTTACTTGTTTACAGCAATTAGCAACCAGTATTATTTTAGTATTATCGAGATACAGTTATAGTTATAGTTGAGATACAGTTACAGTTATAGTTTTGAACCATTTTTAAAAAATATTTTTCATTTTAATTTCATTCAAAGTTTTTGTAAAAACGAATTTTTTAGTATTTTTTTTAAATGTATGTCTATATAGTTTTATTAATTTTTATTTTAGTTGTAGTTTTAGTAATTTTAGTATATCAAGTTTAATTCAGTTAAACTGACATTTTAATTTAATGCCTTGGCAACTAGCTGAAATCAAACATTTTTTAAAAATCTTTTATTTCATTTAAAGTTAATTTTATATACAGTTATTTTAATTTTATTTATATTTATTCATTTTTATTTATATTTGTATTATCATTTATTTTTATGTTAACATTTTTTTATGGTTTCAGTTTACCAACCTCAGAACAATAATATTTTACTCTGTGTGGTTATTTTGAAAACTAATGTTTTTTTTTTATTTTTTAAAATTTGCATC